>NC_088693.1:23285242-23487742 GCF_028017835.1 Emys orbicularis | reverse complement strand
TTGCTGTTGGATGCATTTGAGTTATCTGAGCTTGAAAAAAAAATTTTTCCCCACCAATTTAGACATTTCTGAGATTTGGTTGAGCCCAGATAACTCACTAAATGGCGTACTTTTTATTTTTCACTCTTGCCAGGACTTTGTATCTAATTCTCCAAACCTGGCATATGCACAGCTTCTTTGAAGTTAATAGTGTTTCCACCCACATAAAAAGTTTGCAAGGTTTGTGGCTGTAGGACTGTATTCTTGCTTCAAATGTGTGTGCATTTCTTATCATGAACGCCAATCCTGCAAAGATTTATGCATATGCTTAACTTTAAGCAGGTGAGTAGTTCTCATTGAACTCCCAAATTCAGGTCTTTGCAGAATCAAGGCTTAAGTTACCACTAAGGCTGTTTTTTTAAAAGTCGTGGGTGGTACCATCATTCCTTCAATACAGGGTAATATAATGTCCCTTACAATGCCCCAATTTTGCTATGGGTATTGCATCAAAGGGAACTTCATCTAGGAAGACTTAAGGCCCAGTTCTGCAAACACTCAAGTCAATGGGACAATTTACCTGAGTAAAGTTACTTGCATGCATAAGTACTGGCAAGATCAGGATCTTAGTGAGCAGATCACTATAATTCTGGAGTAACTCCAAATAGTGGTTTCTGTGTAAAAAACGGTGAAGTGAAATATCAGTCAAATCATTTTTCTTTAATGGAGATTTGATATGCCTATCCAAAGTCAGAATAGGATTCCTAATCAGAGTTGGCTGAATAATATTTGGTGAATAATTTATTCAAAAAAATTTCACAATATTTTCAAATAAATTATAAAAAGTTTATTTTTTTCATATTTTTACTGAGCTCTAACATTCAATGCAAAAAAGTGTGTTGGACATATTTTAAGACATTTGTTTGACAAATAATGAAGTTATAAGTGTTTGAAAATCCCGTACCACAAATGTGCAGTCCACTAGCTCCAGACATACACATACAATCTGGAGTTGTGTAATCTGAAATAAACACAGCTGTGTTTATCTGAATGTGTGATCCCATGTACATGTAAGAAAGTTCAAATAAATGCACTCAGTGCATTTACAGCATAATTGCACTAAGTGCATTTGACAGACCTGGGATGATGCAATCACTTAGTTAAGCCTACTGAGCTATTTGTTTGAATCTCAAGTTGCACATACATATAAATACATGTTCATTAATATGTAGTCGAGAAAATGAAATGCAAAAAACGAGCATACATGAGTTACTATTATTTTTCATTATTTATTATTTGTATTATCATAGTGCCTAGGTGCACCAGTCATGGACCAGGACCCTTTTGTGCTATGCACAAAAGACAGTCCCTGTTCCAAAGAGTTTACAGTCTAAGAAATGAAACCTTTTAAATTTAAAAAGTGAGGAAATTCAAAGTTATGTTTCTTACAGCAATGTAACCAGGTCACATTGTACATTTATATGAAGGTTTAAAGCACAAAATTTAACTTTGTATACTATAAAATACTTAAAGTGATTATCTGTTCTGGTTTTAGCCGGACAGTTCCAGTTTTTCATATGATGTCTTGGTGTTCTGGGAACTACTTTCAGAACACTAGAAATGTTCGTCTCCTTAATCAAAGTGTTTGTTTTTCACAACTAAAATATGGTTGTTTGAGATGTATTGGTATAAGAACTATAATATGTTCTTTCTGTATCAGGAATAATAGCCCAGTAGAATAAGTGCTGGATGTGATGAACAGTGTTTGGAGTGAAGAGAAAAACTTGTGTGTAGACACTATCAAAGCTATTCTTTTCCTCAGAAATCTAAGTTACTGGAAAAAAAACCTCCCAGTTGAGAAATATGCATGGGTTACTCATGAGTCAGAAACTGGCAGTAGTGACACCAGCAAACTTTTGTATGACTATTCTGCAACCCTAAACAATGTCACCACAAAAATGTCCTTATTTTTGATTTTGAAAATACTCACCCTAAAAATACTAGATGTGCAAGCAGACTGAGGTCTGGTAGATGTAGAACCACAGCTTTGAATTTCCTGACATACATGCTCTTTAAAATCTTTCCCAAATGATGGCACTAACATAGGTTTTAGTAATATATACTATCTACCTAATTCTGCCTCCATGCATAAACGTCTTCAAAATGGTCACAGATACATTCTGCAAAAGCTGTCAGAATGTGTACTTGCAGTCTGGCTGGCAATGGCTACATACAAAGATAACCCCTGAAGATTATTCCTGTTAGGAGCATGGGATGCTGCATATAGGCTCCGGTCCTGGGTCAGGAGATGTAACCACAAAAGCATGCAGACAATGGCCTGTATACCCTAGGCCCCTGCCCAGACTTCTTAAGTTTATGCAATGAGCCAAACAACATTAAAACAAGGGATCTCATATTATTCTATATCTTTTAAGGAAAATTTGCAAACTATTTAAATATACCAAAGCCAGACAAACCTCGTTGTACCCTTATTTGTTTGTTTGGCTTACAATATTCTAAGGAATGCTACAGTGGAACATTTATCATCAATATTATATTCATAAAAAGAGTTGAGGTAAAAGTGCATGCTGATTAAGTACTGACATATGCTTTGCATATCTTTCTCTGCAATGGGAATGACTCACGAACAAGCCCACTATGGTTTCTGCTTACAATCTTTCCGGTGTTCACCTAAGCCATCTTTGTTCCCTTCACTAGCCTGAACATGCCCCTTTGTCTTAAAATGAAGAGTAAGACCCTAAAGTGTTAAAAATAGAACAGTGACCTGGCAGGAAATTCAGCATTTGGCAAGCAGAGGACTCAAAAGGAATTGCTGTAACATAAGGCAACCATCAGTACAGAGAGCCCAATCCTGCCCACATTGAAGTTGATAGAAAAAAATCCCACTCACTTCAGAGGGAGCAGGATCCAGCCCCGGAACTCTGCACACTGTGATCTTGTTCTGAAAATTTAGTGGTCTTGACTCTCCTTTCGTGCCCATTTTACAATGATGTAACACCACTGGAGATGCTCCTAATTTACACTGTTATAAAGGAGACGAGTATCAAACCACATGTATGTGTTTGTGTACATGACAAATCCTGGGGTGGACTAGCGAAAGCATCCAAGAGTTGTGAAGAATGGTGAGAACAGCGAGCATCAACTGACCTTAAAAACAGCACTGTTAAGTGATTTGTGCATTTCTTTTAAATCAAGAACATTAGAGAAATGAGGTGAAGGGTCAAAGTCACATCTGGTGTAAAGGGGGTGCAGCTGTGCTGAAATCAAGGGAGTTGCATTCGGTTATGCTGGGTCTGAATTTAGACCAAAAAGCAAGAAGGGTGGTGGTGGTGTGAGTTGAGCTGACAACAGAATATTTATGTGCTTTTTTACTCTCAAAAGATGTGCAGGAATGAATAGGGTGGCCCCCATCCCAGCACAATTAATACTTAAAGCTACTTCTTTAAAAGTCTAAGGCCTGATCTACACCTAAAATTTAGGTCACCCTAGCTACATGGCTCAGGGGTGTGAAAAATGTCACACCCTGTGTCATGTAGTTAGATCGAGCTAACCCCCACCGTACACGCAGTTTGATCAGTGGAAGAATTCTTCCATTGACTTAATTACCACCTCTCAGAGAGAGGGATTACTTACATCTACAGAAAAACCTGTTCCATCTATATAGGAAGCTTCTGCAATGTAGCTGTGGTGGTGAAGCCACTGTTGTGTAGACATAACCTAAGTGCTTATCTATGGGGGGACACAGGAAAATTAATCCAAATTATCTAGAGGTGTGAATTTTAAATGAATTCGTTAAACCGCACTAACCCCCTGTGTGGACACTCTTATTCAGAATTAAAGTGGCCTTAATTCAGTTTAGTTTAATTCACTTTCAAAGTAAATTAAACTAAACCAAATTAAGGCCATTTTTATTCTGAATGAGAGTGTCCACGGGGGGGCTTAATGTGATTTAACTAATCCACTTGAAAGTTAATTCAGCTTAACTTTCCTGAGTGTCCCCATGTAGACAAGCTCTAAGTAATTTATGTCCCCATCCTGCAGCATTTCTGCTCACAAAGCTCCCATTGAAGTCAGTGTGAGGAATGCAGTTATGGCAGGTTTGCTGGAGAGGGGAAGACCCAAACACACACTTTCACTTTTTGTTTTAGTCTCACAGTGATAGAGAGAATGTTATTTCCTCTTCAGATTTATGTTATTGTGCCTGGAACAAGTCAATGAGAAGTACATTTGTGAAGCTAAATCAACCCCTCCCCTCCCCCCTTTAAACTTTATTTTACTTTATGCTGGAACTAGTCAAGGACAGAATAGAAATAAAGGCCTATGAGTCTGACTGCTTTGAAAGCCACTAACTCCATTCTCACAATGAAATTGGGGGATTCACAAAAGTGAAAAATTAGATACAGTCTCTGAGTCCTTCAACCACAGGTGGGCTCTTTAACATTAACATAAAACCCCTGAGCTAGAAGGACTCAGAAGGGCATGGAAGCAATTACTGTATGCTGCTACAGATACTGCTATTGACACTCTCTCCAGTGTATAGGAAAATCTCACAAACTCTTAGCAGGGGCTGAAAATCCCCTCACACTTGCTGGAAAACCCCCTTCCTCACAAGTCAATATCCTGTACACAGAGCTTTTTTAACCTCAACACATCAGATACGTTAAAAAGCAATTGGTGGATTTGCACTATAATAGAGAGGTGTGATGAGCCTGTAACCTGTCCTGTCATAGTACCACTTAGCCATCATCTAGCAGAACACCTGAGAAAAACCTTCTGTAACAGAGTATTGAACCATAGCAGAATTCTGCTGCCACTTCCACCTCCCTCAATGAATTTTTCAGAAACCTAAAGGAATTCCTACAGAGGCAACAGGAACTGGACAATTTGCAGTAAGTGTTACGCATGGTAGTACTAGTAGCAGCAGGAGTGCTATGAATATGGAAGTGAGAAGCTAACAAGAGGCAGAGGCGTTCGCAGAGAAGTACCTTGCTTGACTTCCCATAACAGAAAATAGTTTTAAAATATTCAGCAGTGAAGCAAATGGGTAGAGTATTGTTGGTTCATCTGAAAACTCACTCACACCTTATGGTCACCATCTGTGGTGTGGAACGTTTTCAACCTTGACAAAGCAGATTTGTCGAAGGATATTTCTTCCCTTTGAAATAAGAGAATTAGCTGTTTCAAAACCGGAACCCATGTTGGCACATCTACACTCAGACACCGTCTGGAAAACACTGTATCATTGCAATAAGTATTTGGTTGCCAACCGGTAAAAAAACGCAGCTGTATAACTGCTAAGCAACACCAAAGGCTACTGTCCCTTCCTCCTCCAGTAAACTTTTTAAAGGATGAAGAAGAGCTGTTATAAAAGCCAATGAGAAGGAAGGAACATGCAGCAGGTGGTAACATCTGTGCCATTAAGTCTCTCCAAAAACCTCTGCTCCCTAATGTTCTCAGTGAGGAGAAGGAACAAGAATCTGAGAGTGACAGAGTTATGGGAGTGGGTGGAGTAAGGCAAGGATAGAGACGCCTACTCAAATACTGAACCTGTTGTGGAAGAGGATCTTAGTGCCAGTGAATTATTATTTCCCTCTCTTTCTCAGTGTAACTTCCGTGGGAGAATTCCCCCAAAGTCTTGCTGGCTTGCAAGCATAAAATCAACACGTGTTTTAGATATACATACATAGCCATGTTTTGTGTCATTGTTGGGATGGGCTAGAGATACTGGAGGGGGGGGGTAAGAGTAATATTACAACATAGGATGGTGTTCTCCTGCTATTTTATAGTTTGCTTTTCATTTAACAATTTTCCACTGACTTTAATTAAGTTCACTAGACTGCATTTTTATATTTTTTAAAACAGTGAATAATTCAAATTGAAAAATTCACCCAGTGAAATTGGCCTTTTTTTTCTAGAGAAGACTATAATTTCCTCAAAATTATTCATTACTGAAGTTTATTTGAAAATTGTCTTCCTCTGTGGATTGATGGCAAAGAGTTTGCTATATTTTAGATTAATTATTCAAGATCTGGACTGTGATGCCTAGTTGTGATTCAACAAATAAATCAGATGGCATTGTTTCCATTCTGTGATTGAATAAAATGTGCAAGCACTTCTGGCATAGATACTCACACAGGTGAAATTAAAATTTGGCTCTTGTTAATACTCTCTCACGCAGATTTGAAATTTGCTCATTGCAAACATTCAGGCCAGTAAAAGCTAATCACTGCAATGTTTGGTTTCTGCAAGCAAAAAGAGTTCAAAAGGGGAGTGAGCGTTGCTGAAGCAAATTCATTTACAAATTCAAACTAATATTCTTGGGAAAATGGTAGTGTTTGCTCAGCTCTCACATTTTTTAAAGCCATCTTGCTCACTTGGGGCAAGATTGTCCCTTGCCCTATATGCTCCAAAAGAGGAATAAGGAGGAGGTGGGCAACCCACATTACCAGTCAGTATGAGGGCAGACAGCAGGCTCTATGAGGCCATTACCCATACCCATTCAGGTGAGCAGGGAAGGAGAGGTGAAGGGGGCACCCCATCTGTGCTCCTTTACACAGGGCTAAAAGGAAAGTGGCAATATAAGCCTTGACTGGTTCCTTACTTTCAACCAGTTCTAATATTTTAATATTTGTATAAGCATTGTAAGATTCGTACATCAATCCGGATAGGGTCTCCAGGACTTTTGGTTCATTCTCTGGCTGTGCTACAAATTTCTTGTGTGACCTTGAGCAAGTCAATTTATCATTCTATGCCTCATTTTGCTCTCTGTAAAATGGGGATAATATTACTTTCTTAGTTCAAAAGTATGTTATGAAGATGAATTCATAAATGTCTGGGAGGTGCTCAGATGCTATGGTTTTGAAGGCTATAAAGGTACCTAGATAAATACATTATCCACAAATTTTCTTGTCTTGTTTCTTCTAATGGGATGACAGTACTTTTTCTGACACAGCCCTCATTTTCACAGCCACTTTTAAGTTTATTTTTGATTTTTGAAATCCTGTTGAAGTGCACTGCCAATTATTACAGTAGTTAGCTACTAAAATTTTACCTGACTTATTTATAGCACCTCATTGTTGCTTGATTCATGAGTTTCCTTTCCCCAACCCTAGAGAGATTTTGAAAAATATAAGATGGTATCCCAGTGAGTTCCACGTCAGCAGAGATAAGCAGTCCTACTGCACTAATTAGAATATAACTAATGTACCTATTCATAAGTATTTCATTTCCAGTACTGCTATGCAGTGCAATGTACTCTAGTGACACATGAAGTTCTTCAATGTGCGTTATGTATCTTTTAGGTAAAGACAAAGGTAAAGACATATAATGGCATTGCCTGTCTGCAAAAGCCACAAGAAAGGGCATCACTCTCATGATCAAGACTGTCCTTTAAAATGTGTGACAATGACTCAGAAAGAGGAACACAACAAAATCTGCAAGAAGAAGCAGTTTGTCGCAATGTGGGATTCATTTCTTTAACAGCTATAACCTCAGTTTCCTGATTCAGCATTTTTATGCCTATAATTTATGATAACAAAGCAAAATGACAATATATTTGCATGGAATAGAGGCAAATTTGGTCTAAAATGCAGGACAGTTGGGAGGTCAGAGAAAGATATTTTAGCAGATCTGCAGTAATGGCTGTTGTTAGAGCTAGATGTTGTTTGTATGGGCACTCAATTCACTGAGATCTTATCATGGACCTTATAAGGGTTTTAACATTGTAGTAAATAAGGGGTGAAATCTTCGGATTTCACCCAGTGTTTGTGAAGCACCCAGAACCTAAGACAAGGTCTCAAAAGAAAAATCAGAAAAAGAGATAAATAATAAATTAAATAACATAACTTCCTAGATATGAAACCTGATTAGCCAGATTTCACAGACAGTTTCAATTAAGTCTATTTCTCATTTTTGTTTATCTCTGTTTAATATGGATAAATAATGTTATTGCATTACAATTCCCTAAAGTATGTTTTTTATATTTCATTAAAGGGACAGCTAGGTTTTAAAAAAAATCCTTACCTATGTTACCAGATTATTAAAAAGTGATTGTGTTGTTTGTTTTCTGCATTTCATTCAACATGGGTGATGAAAAGAGTGGTCCATTTCTGCCTTGTGTTCCATAGGGGCAACTGAATTAATCCTACTGGGAAGTCCCATCACTGGAACTGAAAAACTAGAATATGGGTCACCACTGAGCAACTTGAGTGTTGTGCTGCCTGATTCATTTGCTGCACCTTCAGGGAAATGAGGGAGTTCCCAGCAGGGTTAATTCAGTTGCCAACATCCTGGGCCGTCTGCCTGTGCCTCTTGTGTCTCGGGGGATGGGGAAAGAGGAGGAGTTCAGTGTTGATATACAATCCTTCTGAGGTGGAATTGATTCCTGAAAATGAGGAGGAGCAGAGCCTGTAGATTCCTCCAAGAAGTGCTTTACTCCTGTTGTTAGGCAGGCAGGCAGGCAGGCAGTGCTAACGTACTCCCTGAGCCTTTTAAACTGCTCGCACAATGGCTTGTCTTCTCGTCTTCTTTCTCCCCCAGGTTTGGAAATTTTCACTGTCCATTTTTTATTTCATGTATTTTCCAAAGCCACTAAAATAATTTGATAGCAAAGGTCCCACAGTCAATATAAGTGTATGGAATAAGTTCAGCAAGAGCAAAGAGCTTAAGCTTCCTCTCCCAGCCCTACCATTATTAAGAAAAGGGTAGTTTGGTCTCCAAGTGCAGTTAGTCCTTGGCCTCTCTGCTGTGACTGACAACAAGCATGGCAATTGTGGTGGTGATGGTTTCACCAATGTAGGCACTTGTCCATTACAAACTGGACTGAACCCATTAGGTCATGTCATATATTCCACCAAACAGATGGTAAGTACTTCTGGTCACTACAAGCACAAGTCAGATTTAAACCAGTGACCTAAAGGTGAAATCCTCTATATATGATTACTAAAGCCATTCAGCTTCACAAAAAGTCATTTTACAGTAAGTTTTGTATTACAGGAAGTAAGGGAACCACAGGCACATATCTATGCTGGCAGTACATTAGTATGGTGTAGAGTGATATAAATATTTACTATATTGGTAAGAATTAACTCCATTATCATCCTTCTCCTTTACACTTCTAATTCCAGAAGACTCTCTCCAGTTTTTCAGTATTTTTAAACATGTGTCTTGTGACATTTTAGAATTTGTTACTGCCATTGTTGAGCCTTATAGTTTTCTTTCTGCTTGGTAACTCCCCCACTAAATATTTAAAGAGTGCAACACTAAAACAGGGGTCTCACTAGGTGAAAAAAGACCATGTCAGTGGCCAGTATGTGATAATTTCAAATGCTATATATTTGCAGAAAGAAGGGTGCATACTTTAAGATCTCACATCTTCCTGGACATTCAGTAAAAATTGAGTACAATAAGCTGCAATTGTAAGCTTGCAATTACACAATGACCTTGATCCTATAAATTCTTGCCCAATTTACAGCACAAGTTTGCTGTGCTCCAGTGTCCTACGAGTATAAGTACACTTAAGCATGAGGTGTAACGTCTGAGTGGGAGTAAGTCTCAAGCCCTTTTACATACCTGCTCTGTCACAAGTGCATGGGGTAAAAAGGGGTAGCATGTGGGAAGGCAGTGAGTGTGATGGAGGAGACATGGGCTTAAGTGTAATATTTGGCTTGTAGATGAGGCTCATAGGTCATTCTCCTTCCATTAGACAGAAGTAGTGGCAGCCATGCCCCTAATGCAAGACCCAGCACGCACCATCTTGATCACTTTTACCTTGGGCTTATTTGCACGACACTCCATACCTGAGCCCTGCAGGTTCAATATAGACAGAAAATGATCTTTAAGAAAAATGAAATATGCTCCACCTTGTTGCACCATTTTTCTCAGTGAGGCCATTTTTGTAATTTCAGAATATAGCATATCCTAGGTATAGACTTTGGAGCTGCCAAGTGACATGCTATCAGCACTTTTATTTAAACAGGAGGGCAATTTTAGACTATTAATACTAGCTGGGAAGCTGCTGTGTGGAGATAGGTGTGGTACTGTTTCATACTGCTGCATCATCTTTGTTGGGCTCTGAGTAGTTTAGATAGTAGCAGACAATGCTGGTGGTATTAATCAGGAAACCATTTCCAGATGCCTCACACAAATTCCAGAGGCCATGATGATGTGTCATGTTATCTTAATTTTCCTCTCAGGCCATAACTGAAAGGGAGTGAGTTGGTCTGTGCTATCAGATTCCCCTATGACTGACAAACTAATGACTGCAAGTATACAGCAGTTCACTCATAATAAATTGAACATTTGTATAGTCCCATCCTAGAGGATCCCAAAGTGCTTTACTACAGTATACAGTATAATATATAAGAGTCACTCCTCCAATCACCTAAATACTGACACCTCTAAGGTGAAACATGAAAATTATTTGAGGGCTCAGTTGCTTAACTGAAGTCAATGCTAATTTTGTTGTTAACTTCAGTGGAAGCAAGATCAGGATGTGGGAGTGCACAGTCCTACTATACAATATTGTAATTTAGGACAGGAAATTAGAAAGAACACAACTGAAATTTCAGGGAAATTTAGGTGAGCAGAGTATAATTAACCCCTTTAGAATCTGATAAGGACACCAGACTTGACATACCTACTTTTTCAAAAAGTTTAATAACCACAAATGGGCAGGCCCTTGGTTTTTCAAGCAGAATAGTTTCCTGTAACCCCCATATCAGAGCATAGATTCAATACTGACTCTGAAGGAAAGAATCCTCCTACTGAGCCACCATTACTACCTCCCACAGCATTTAAATATTTCTTTGTGGTCCCCAGTCATTGGATTGACCCAATCCCATCCTTCTTAATTGGTAGGATCACAAACCAAGACAGTACTGTGTGTTTGGTTAGGTTAGTTCGAATACTTTTACCTGGACTGTGTAAATTTAGGACAGGAAATTAGAAAGAACACAACTGAAATTTCAGGGAAATTTAGGTGAGCAGAGTATAATTAACCCCTTTAGAATCTGATAAGGACACCAGACTTGACATACCTACTTTTTCAAAAAGTTTAATAACCACAAATGGGCAGGCCCTTGGTTTTTCAAGCAGAATAGTTTCCTGTAACCCCCATATCAGAGCATAGATTCAATACTGACTCTGAAGGAAAGAATCCTCCTACTGAGCCACCATTACTACCTCCCACAGCATTTAAATATTTCTTTGTGGTCCCCAGTCATTGGATTGACCCAATCCCATCCTTCTTAATTGGTAGGATCACAAACCAAGACAGTACTGTGTGTTTGGTTAGGTTAGTTCGAATACTTTTACCTGGACTGTGTGGTACTGTGTGGTTGCAAGGTAATTTCATTTCCTAAATTGTAATTTTTTCCATAGTGATGAAGTCCAAAACCAGACAAACAAATAAACAAAACAACAACTCTTTAACAGCCTCCATATTACTTGGGTAATTACGTAATTTTTCATTTCTAGAGTAGAACACTTGCTAGTGAATCAAGAATATACTTCTTTTAAGAATTTTCTTTCTTATAATGACTGGCTTAGCAAATAACCTGAAACTCTTCTGGTATTCTTGTAGGAGAAACACATATCTCCTAAGCCTCTTCTTAATAATCCCTTTCTTTTCTCCATCTACCCCTTCTAAATAAATGAGTTGAGCTTAAGCCTACAGAGGAGAGTGGGCAGGGCTCACATATGGGATTTTTAAGGAAGGTGTTGCCTGTATTGATCTCGTTTGGCCTTCCAACAATAATGAAAGCAAATTCTTCACAATTTATATTTTATGAGACTTTGCTACAGTCCTCTGGAAATATACAGTATTTAGAAAGAAATGAGGAAGAAAATGAACAAACAAGAGAAACATCAAAAAGTAGGAGTAATTCATATGAAAGAACGATACACAATCATTTAGCTAGGTGAATATAGTGAACTCGCACCAAAACAAATTACACATTGCTGTCACAAAATATGCCTTCCCCCACAACACAAAACAAATTGGAAGTAAATCAAAAACATCAGCCTCTAGTTTAATGACTCAGCTTGAAAATCCCCCTCCACTGCACAAATCCTAATGAAAGGGCAGTTGTGATTGATCAAGTTGGCTGGAGTCTCTTGAAAAAGGACAACAAGAAAGCAGTTAACACTACCTGGCTCCCTTTCAGCTCATTGCAATGTGAGAAGCCATTGCAGAACTGGATTTCTAGACTTTTTGGCTTTGATACAGTATATAATAAATAATGCCCTGGCAGTCTGTGTCAGGTTCTTGCATGCTGTCAGTAGTTACTGTATGTGTCAGGATTTCAGATCTGCGATCCACAGTACTAGTCAGCTTCCTGGTCAGCTCCCCTACTGTAGAAGTGGATTTGTTTTAGTCTAAGACATCTCACAATATCAGAGAGAAGTGGGCTATCCGTAACTGACAATAGCTGCTCAGTTACATTTCTAAATTTGAGTAGTGCTAGCAGAGTGATGAGTCTAGAACACTGGAATAACACACACACTATTTTGAGGAATGAATCCCTGGAATGAGGACTGGTCAAGGGTATTATATGCTGTTTAAAACCCTCCAGTGTCATGACAGAGCTTATTGAACTCTGCTAAGGACCTGTCTTTGGCATTGTAGAGGTGGTAGCAAGGTGCTCCTACCCAGCACTCCTAGAACTGTAATCACTATCATTGAGTTAGGAGCCTGAACGCCTGAAGACAGCACCACAGCCTTAGGTGACATTGCAGTAAGAGGGGGCAGTAAGGTCTCTCCTTCACAAAAGGAGAAGGGGGGGAAAAAGTGGTATGTGAAAGACATTTGTCCATTAGATGTTCACACTAGCAGATAGAGAAACAGATTCAAAGGACTACTGCCAAAGCTACTGTGTGGGCAGGTGTTTTACTTGTTATTCATCTAACATAGGGATCAGCAACCTTTGGCACGTGGCTCGCCAGGGTAAGCACCCTGGCTGGCCAGGCCGGTTTGTTTACCTGCCGCGTCAGCAGGTTCGGCCGATCGCGGCTCTCACTGGCTGCGGTTCGCTGCTCCAGGCCAATGGGGGCTGCGGGAAGCTGTGGGGGCCAAGGGATGTGCTGGCCGCAGCTTCCTGCAGCCCCCATTCGCCTGGAGCGGCGAATTGCGGCCAGTGGGAGCTGCGATCAGCCGAACCAGCTGACGCAGCAGGTAAACAAACTGGCCCGGCCTGCCAGCGTGCTTACCATGGCGAGCCACATGCCAAAGGTTGCCGATCCCTGATCTAACATATTGTTGATATATTGTTGTTGTGTTTATTCAAATTAATGCTGTGTTCCTTTCCTCTGAATAAAGTTTTCCTTGTTTTTCATATGGGCTCAGTGCTTGACAGGGATGAAGTATTGCCTATTAAGGGTTTCCCAGGGAAGGTATTTATTTTTTCCCAGGTTTCTGGGTGGAGGCTTGAGTCGGTGATGTTTGTTAATTTCAAGAGCAACCCGTAGATATTTGAAGCCGGCCATTTTTGCTGCCAACAACACCTGGTAGAAAGGTTACACATACTTATCCTATAATGCTAAAAGACACTAATTGACCTTTGGCTGACTGATTCCTGTTGAGTCTACAAGAATGTAATTTACTAATAACAATTACATTAATAGACAGCAGGTGGGATAGTGAGTTGTAGAAATGCAGACTTTTCTCCCTTTTTTTTTTTTTTTGCACATTCACGAATGAAGGCCAAGCAGAGACCTAGCTGAAATGGAACCCTCTATCTAAATGTTATGCCCTATGTGTAATGAATGTACATAAGGGAGCAGATTAAGGTTATTTTTTAAGCCTGAGTTAACTGTACACCCACAACTTTGTACTAACAGGTTTTGGGGAATTTTGGGAGGATAATAATGGTGATGATGATGATATTTATTATTATTTTATTATTAACTAATAATGATTAATAATTAATAGCTTCACCTTGCTTCTGCATTACCTTAAGAATAACCATGTTCTGTGCTAATAAATTCATCATGTCCAAAAAACACCCCCAAATCATCATGTAAGTAATACTAATAATACTAGCTTAACTCAGTAAAGATGTTCTTGGAACAACTCTGCCAGAATGTTAGACAATAAACTGCATGAGATTATTTCCAGGTATGACTCAAATGGCCACCTGCTAAATATTTCATCTAGCACAAAATATCTGACCTTTGATAAGACTCTCAGTCACTGTCCTAAAGAGCACTGAAGAAAACATAATGTCCACTGTGCTGTGTAACACTCTTCCTTCTCTAACACCTGCTGTATTGCTACATTTGAACTTCCCCATTTTCACCAATCATTTCCAGTTTAAGATGACTAATATAGTTAGTCACAATTCTTAAGAAACACAGCCTCCAATATACTCTTGTTACTTCAATAAGGCATTTAGTAAACATTTTTATTTGCAGAGGTTAACATAAACAAGGAAGCCACAACTATTCAGTTTTCTATGTTTTCAAAATGTCTATTTAAATTATTCTGCAACAATTTCAATACCTCCTTTTCCCTAATATGTTACATGTACAATATGCATTTTTATTGTATAATAGCCCACCAAATTATGAATGGGGTTTTTTGTTCATTATTTCAGTCCCTAATTAAAAGGGCTGCTGTGTTAAGGATGCAAATGCCACCATAAAAACTTTTCAGTTTTTAGAGTATTTACATCTTTCACCTATACCCTTTAATTGCTGATTGACTGCAACTATATATTTACTCCTGCCCTGATTCATCATCCTTTAATTGTTTGTGTTGTGACAGTTCAGTTTTAAATGTAAGGCCAGAAATTTCAAAGTATGTTAATAGATTTTAAAGTCAGAAAACCATTATCTTCTAGTCTAACCTTCTGCATAATACAGGTCATAGGAATTCACCCAGTAATTCCTGCTTGTGATCAATAACTTGTGATTTAGTTGCAGCATATCTTTTAGGAAGCTATCCACTCTTAATTTAAAGACTTTGAGTGATAGAAAATCTACCATATCCCTCAGTAAACAGTTCTAATGGTTAATTACCCTCACCTTATTTGTACCTGATTTCCCATTAGAATTTTTCTAGCTTCAATTTCTAACCAGTAGATCTTATTGTCTTTATCTTCTAGATTAAAGAGACTTTTAGAATCATATATCTTCTCCCTATGTAATTACTTATTTTATGTGCATTTACATAGGTGAGGAAGTGGAATATAACTGCAAAAGGAATTTTCCAAGAGGTGATTTAAGCACACATAAGGCTGTTGTGAACACTAGGGAGGCTGCAGCTAATATTTGTATGTTGTAGGCATGGACAAGGGGTTAGATGCTCAAAAGGGAGTTTTAAATTAGGTGGGAGGTCTCCTAAACATATTTAGGTGCTGAAAAGCTAGGCCAATGCAGAGCATGATTAAAGTGAGAGGCAACAGCCCAAGTTTATCCTTGATGCCAGGCAAGCAGAGGAGAGGATGCCAATAGGGAACATCAGAAAGTGTCTGCTAGTGGAGGAAAAGGGTAAGTGCAAGAAAACACAAATGTGTGGTGCTAATGTGAATTGTACCTAAATCATAGGTGAGGATACAAACAGAAAGATGGGACAGGGAACTAACTTCTGGATGGAAGGAGGGTGAGAGATGCCCGTTTTCTCTTCCTTAGCTGATTCACCTGCTTCATGGTGACTGCTGGGAAGTTGTTCTCACTTGTCATATGCCCATATGTGTGGGTACACCTCTTAGAGCAGTCTGATTGGGAGTTTGGTGCCACCAGCAGAATGTAAAGTGAATTCACAAACTCATCATGAGATGTTACCTTGCCACATAGACCATACACACCTGATTCTTTACTTTCCTAGTGCCAGTTATATGAATTGTGTCAGGGTTCAAAAGGCTAATATCCTGTCACATGAGAGGGGTTGTTAACCATTGTTACTATTACAAAGGGGAAATAATTCAAGTAAGGCTCAGCACAGTTTGCATTAGGGTAGTGGGGGTGTAGAAAGAAAAGGAATGGGAAGAGACTACACACTTCATACATGGTCTGCAGTTTTAAAAAAGCAGGATGGACTGGGGCACCACAGCTTCCTTATGGGAGACAGTCTGTTGCCCTCTGCTTGGGCTGAAGTTCCCACTCCATCTTGGCATTTAGGCAAATCCAGCTTTGTCTTGGTATTCAGGCAGAGTACCTAACACTTCTTTTTTCTGTCCTCCAGGACTCTCTCATCACTTGCATCATCTCTCATACAGCATTCACAGCATCGAGCACCTTCATCTGGCCTGGGACAAGGACACAAGGAACCTGACCTCCTCTTTGGTGAAATTTGCATTCCTCTTTTGGAAAGTTTCTGAAAGGCAGGCTGCCTCAGAAACACCATTAGGAACAGGTAAGGATAATTTGATGGCAACCGATACCAAATTCTGATTTGAATTTGCACATGCTACTAATAATGAAACTGGGTAGCAGAATGGTTGCCACCCTTTGTACACCTGGTAAGTTGTGTGCTTACCTTTTGACAATGTGTCTGATAATTCTGAGGCTAGCCATGCCAGGCCCCGCATACATGCACAGCATAAGCTTAAGTTGGAGGATGCATCTCACAGTGTACTTTTACCTTGCTAGCAGACTGACAGACTGGAATTTGAGCACCTAAGTTGCGTGCTATTGTTCCTATTTTTTGCTCTCGGTTGGGTATCTGGACATTTTATAAACAGGAGATGGGAAATTCAAGATGCTCACAGATATGTTTTTCTCATACTGGCCCTGCTTTGGTAGACACAAGTATCAGTATACTATTCAATAGATAAGTCTTTGATAGCCATGTTTTTCCAAAAATCTCCATCTGTCTATAAATACTAAATAAAACTTGTGTTTTGGTGCAATATTTGCACAGCTAGCAGTTGACCCAGATCATATTTGTGATTAAATGAGACATTTTATATTACTCTGGGGAAATCCCCAGTTTCGAAACCTGCCAGTCTATCCTCAGACTACTTTTGCTGAGCTGTTGAACCTTATTTCCTGAGTTCCAGGTATTTCTTTTGGACTAGATATACCATGACATTTGTTCATCATTCCAAGTCACTGTTGTCAATTTTTTGTTCATGTGTTGGTATTGCATCCATTCTCTCTGGTGCTGATTTGACATTATCAAACATTTAAGTTTAAAATAGAGCTGGCTGCATAATTTTTGCATACCTTTTAGCACACTGCAAACTGAATTGCAATTTGCAACCTTTTGGAATTTGGTTTTTACGAAGATTTATGGCAGTGATTTTTTTTTCATACAAATGTATGATATTTATTTCATGAAGACATTACATTTACTTAAGGTGGGAGCAAAATTAAACCGGGACTCTAAACCCCAAGCCAGTATTAAAACATTTAAATGACTCTCAGAGATGTGTCCTCATCTTTTGCAGCTAGAACTATGCAAGTTTACTGTTCAGAGTCCTGACTCAGTGGCAATTAAATAAACCAGAAAAGGATCTGGCCCCACGATTTGCAGTTGGAGTTCTGCGTGTGCAACCACATACAATTACTTTGTCATAAGAGATCATTAATTTTCAGTTTGACCTCAGCCCATGATGTTACAGTAGCCTAATTCTTCTAACAGTGATGTTACAAGTAAGGTTTGAGTCCAGGGGCCTGGAAAGGAAAATATTTAAATTGTTCTAAAAACTCCTTAGACTTGCACTCTAGCTCCTCCTAACTCCACAGACTGCTCCCACATTATCTATTAGGCAATCAAACATCCAGTGTTTTGAACTTCTTCTTAGTTACAGATACCCTTATCCAGCCAGGGAACAGAAACGATACTCTGCGACTAAGGTGACCAGTCATACAGAAATAATAATGAATAGCAACCATAGGCCGAAAGACGCTAAAATATGTTTGTATAAAGCATGTGTTGAAAAACACATTTATAACAATTCACAAGCAGAATAAAGGGTGAAATTCATTGATTAAATTGTTTACTGTGAATAGCTCATCCAGTTCTATTTGAAGGTATTGCTGTTATTACAATACAATGCTAGAAAAGCTTTTGTGAACCTATGGACACATCAACAGCTGTCCATGGAAAAGAATTATTATTAGAGAATAGTGTCCTATTTTTAACAGATAACCCAGATTCCAGGATTCAATTAGAATGAAGAGCCCATCTCTACATTCTTGTAGATTCAGACATTTGGCATTCTAAGATTTTATATAATGCATCTTAAAGTGTTGTAATTGTTTGTTACTGCTTTTAACTCATTGCAACACCTCAAATATTAGCATAGCAGGACAAGGTCAAACTGCTTTGTAAATATATTCACATTATTATCGATATGATAAGATTCCAGGATTGTCATGCTGTGTGTCACTCTGAAGCCTAGAATGTCTGTTGAGTCAGTATGAAGCGATGGAAGCAGCTATAAGCATGGTTGGGAGCTCTTTTTGTTTAGATTATCACCAGGTTCAATCATCACTTGACCCTGTGAAAAACACCTGGAATGTTGGAATCCAAAGGTTCTGCAGCAATTGAAATGTGACCATTGATCAGAAGAAGGTAACAGCTTCATGGGGTAACAAAGAAGTGGTTCTGCCTCCAGCGAGGAAGTAGCATTTTGCACAAACTTTGGGGAACACGTACAAACGGCAACATTGTTCACTATAACACTGCACATGGAAACAAGGGCACCTATTTTTGGCTTTTTACACAACTGACTTTATGAATTATACCCATGCAGGAGATTTCAGCTACTATTTTATTATAATGTTTCCATGTGTCAGCCCTTCCAGTTTTGGTTCACAGAGGGTTCAAGTGTTTTTCTTTTTACCAGTTAACATGAATATGCAGAGCCTGAAGTCTGAAGAGGCTTGCTTTTAAACAAACTCAGTTTCCCGTGGTTAAATCTTGTTGTAAACTCCTGTGTAAGATTCATATCTGACAGTTTCTTTCCAACTTTGCACTAGTTAATACAAGATTGGATGGCACCAGAAATGGAACTAGACTTCAGCTGTGATGCAATAAATAGAACTCTGATTTCACGAGAACAAATTTTCCTTTCTAAAACTGAGCTATAATTTACTATGTGAGATAAACTCTACCATTATGATGAGAGTTTCCCCTAACGGGGGGAATTACACAGGAGAATTAAGCCTCTGACAGTCTGCATGGTAAAGACATCCGAGTGGATATATAAAATAAGTTACAATGGGCTGATTTCCCCCTCCCAATGGGAAAAGAAAAAGAAAGAAAGATAAAACCCTGTGGTTTTCATCTCAGGAGAAGGAAATTTTAGCACAGAAATTTCCTCACATTGTTCCATCAAATGAGAGAGGGTAGGTGTGGGAATAGGGGATAGAGGTTTCCTTGGTATCTCTCCCCCACCCCCAACTGCAGTGTAACAGGCCGTGAAGTCTGGTCAGATACCTATGGATCTACAGGGGG
Source organism: Emys orbicularis (assembly GCF_028017835.1). Classification (NCBI taxonomy): domain Eukaryota; kingdom Metazoa; phylum Chordata; order Testudines; family Emydidae; genus Emys; species Emys orbicularis. The sequence continues at coordinate 23,468,343 of NC_088693.1, read as the reverse complement.
CTGCATTGATCCTGAGGGATCCAAAGGATACCATGGAAGGCCTGTGCCTCTGCTGAAACTCACTGTAGCCACACCCAGGGGTTAAAGAGGAACCCATACCGCAGAGGAGGGTCAGCAGAAAAGATAATTCAGCCCCAGACAGTATTATCATTTTGTGTAAACTCTATGGGACAGATCAAAACAATACGTGTCCTGTCTGGCCCCATTCCAGTTCTGGTTCAGTTCCCCAGTCCAGAGAAGGGGCCTCCAGAGGTGACACAGAGCTGCAAAAGCAGCTTAGTCCATAGTGGGGCGGACAGGGAGGATAAAATAAGAGCACAAATGGTTGCCTCTGTGTGCAGTGCAATTGCAGATCTGTGGAGTACAATAACTCACAATATACTGACATGTAAATTCATGTTAGTTCATATATGTCATATAAGACCAATATCTAATCTATTGTATAATACATAGTATTAACAGCTACACTATATTACATACATTTTTGCTCCATGGTGGAGGAATACAGAGTCACTAAGACTCAGCCCTGAGGCAACAAAACAGTTCTGATCTTGGCAAAATAAATGTCCTATTGTAAAGCTGAGATATAACTATGTCAGCCAAAATCTAAAGTAATTATGAGACTTTCCACTAACTGGGGAATTACAGGAGTGTGTAGGTTTCTGTCCTGAATACACAGTCTAGGTTTTAGCTGTCAAATAATTCATATCTAAGGGAAATTTTCCCTTGTAAATCTGAAATATTTTACGTGAGCATTAGGGTACATAAGAACGGCCATATTGGGTCAGACCAAAGGTCCATCTAGCCCAGTATCTTGTCTTCTGACAGTGGCCAATGCCAGGTGCCCCAGAGGGAATGAACAGAACGGGTAATCACCAAGTGATCCATCCCCTGTCACTCTTTCCCAGCTTCTGGCAAACAGAGGCTAGGGACACCATCCCTGTCCATCCTGGCTAATAGCCATTGATGGAGCTATCCTCCATGAATTTATCTAGTTCTTTTTTGAACCCTGTTACAGTCTTGGCCTTCACAACATACTCTGGCAAGGAGTTCCACAGGTTGACTGTGTGTTGTGTGAAGAAATACTTCCTTTTATTTGTTTTAAACCTACTGCCTATTAATTTCATTTGGTGCCTCCTACTTCCAAAATTTCTTTCTTGAGTGGTAACAGCCAATTTAGACCCCATCATTTTATATGTATAGTTGGGATTATTTTTTCCATTGTGCATTACTTTGCATTTATCAACATTGAATTTAATCTGCCATTTAGTTGCCCAGTCACCCAGTTTTGTGAGATCCCTTTCAGGGCCGGCTCCAGGGTTTTGGCCGCCCCAAGCAGCCAAAAGAAAAAAAAGGAAAAAAAAAAGCCGCAAATGCGATCTGCGGTGCTAATTCAGCGGGAGATCCTTCGCTCCGAGTGGGAGTGAGGGACCGTCCGCCGAATTGCCGCCGAATATCTGGACGTGCCGCCCCTCTCCGGTGCGGCCGCCCCAAGCACCTGCTTGCCAGGCTGGTGCCTGGAGCCGGCCCTGATCCCTTTGTAGCTCTTCGCAGTCTGCTTGGGACTTAACTATCTTGAGTAGTTTTGTATCATCTGCAAATTTTTCCACCTCATTGTTTACCCCTTTTTCCAGATCATTTATGAATATGTTGAATAGTACTGGTCCCAGTACAGAGCCCTGGGGGACACCACTATTTACTTCTCTCCATTCTGAAAACTGACCATTTATTCCTACCCTTTGTTTCCTATCTTTTAATCAGTTACCAGTCCATGAGAGAACCTTACCTCTTATCCCAGGACTGCTTACTTTGCTTAAGAGCCTTTGGTGAGGGATCTTGTCAAAGCTTTCTGAAAATCTAATTACACTATATCCACTGGATCCCCCTTGTCCACACGCTTGTTGACCCCCTCCAAGAATTCTAGAAGATTGGTGAGGCATTATTTCCCTTTAAAAAAACCATGTTGACTCTGCAATTTCACATTTATTATTGTTTAGTTTATCAATTTGTTCCCAAGCCTCCTCTAATGGCAGCTCAATCTGGGACAGTTCCTCAGATTTGTCACCTAAAAAGAATGGCTCAGGTCTGGGAATGTCCCTCAAATCCTCAGCCATGAAGATAAATGCAAATAATTAATTTAGTTTCTCCACAATGGCCTTATTGTTCTTGAGTGCTCCTTTAGCATCTCGAGGAGTCTGGTGGCACCTTAAAGACTAACAGATTTATTTGGGCATAAGCTTTTGTAGTTAAAAAGCCACTTCTTCAGATGCATGGAGTGAAAATTACAGAAACAGGAATAAATATTTATTGACACATGAAGAGAAGGGAATTACCCTGGGGATGAGGGGTTTGGGGTGACAGAGGAGGCTCTGGGTTTTGGGGGGCTCAGGGCTGGGTAGGGTGACCAGACGTCTCGATAAAATCGGAAGCGTCCCGATATTTCGGGGTCTGTCCCGCGTCCCAACCTCAGCCGACAGGACTCGGCTTTTTTTTTTTTTGCTCTGCCGGCGGGCACCCCACACTCCCATGTGTCCTGATATTTTCTTCCCCTCATCTGGTCACCCTAGGGCTGGGGCAAGTGGTTGGGGCGGGCTTACCTCGGGTGGCTCCCAGTCAGCGGTGCAGCGGGGCTAAGGCAGGCCCCTGCCTGTCCTGGCTCCCTGCTGTGCCCCAGAAGCAGCCAGCAGGTCTGGCACCTAGGTGGGGGAGGGTGAGAGGCAGGAGGCTCCACACACTGATCTTGCCCCCAGGCACACACAGCCCCAGCTCCCATTGGCCGTGGTTCCCAGCCAATGGGAGTGTGGAGCCAGTGCTCAGTGCGTGCAGGGGCAGCACACGGAGCTCCGTGGCCCTCCCGTATAGGAGCTGGACCTGCTGGCCGCTTCCAGGGCACAGTGCGGTGCCAGGACAGGTAGAGACTAGCCTGTCTTAGCTCTGCAGCACCGCCAACTGGACTTTTAATGGTCAAAAACTGGAAACCTGGCAACCTTATATGAGAATCAAAAAGACACAAAGATTGGAAAAATGTTTGTTTTTTCTGACTTTGCCAGCTAGATCAGTGTATCTAAAATAAAGCCTCACTATGAAAAAATGAGTGAAAGTGGCTTATGCTGAATTTCAGCTTCCTGATCACATTAGATAGACATAGCCAATCAGAGAAAAACAAGAAATGTATGTAACGTCCACCATATGCTGCAACCTATGTGAAGTGACCAAGCAAACAGGCGCTGAATTGAAATACAAAGTCAACTGAGGTCTATTAAAAGTTCAGACATCCAAAGACAGAAAAAAGTTTGCAAAATACTTTTACAGACCATTCATGATCATGAGCAAAATCTGCTGCTGGTTTGTGGACACTGTTGGAACTTGAACCAAGGCTGATTTCAAGTACTTTCATAGTTCATATAGCTCTGATATTAAACTACAGCTGCGTGTCAGTTAGCAGGTCCTTATGTGTTTGAGTGATTACTGCCAAACTGATGGATGAAACTGTGAACGCTGTGAAGAATTCTTCCAGGTCTGCACTTTGTATTGTAGATGATAATATATTATGTGGTTTTATTTTGTTGCTTTCTTTCTCCAAATCTTTGTCTTCAGATGTGACATATTAATGAACTGAATTCTGAACTGGAAAAACAACTATGGTTTAACAACTCTGAGGCCTATATTTATCAACATAGAATAATATTACCCAAATCACAATTTATGTATAAAATACCCTCTGTACTACTAAGCAAAAGAATAATACAAATCCTATAATATTCCTTTACTAAAATAAAATTAACAGAATATTTTCTTAATTGTTTAATGTCTTACTCCTCTCACTTCATTCCTTTCATCCTTATTTTTCTTGTTTTTCTTTATTCATATTTCATCTCTTGAACTCTTTATCTCTTTAATCCCTTATCCTTTATGTTCTTGTTTTATCTCTCATTCCACCATTTTCTTCCATGTTTCTTAAGCCTATCTCCCTTCCCAAGCTAGGCTCCCCAGGCTTCACATGCCCTCTGATCCCTTTTCCCTTTCCCCCAGTTCTGTACCTTTCCCATCTCTTTCATTTTCCTTTCAGCAATCTGCACAGAACAATACTAGAAGTAGAGTTGGCAAGCTGACAAAAAAGAACAGTTGGAAAGAAAAGTTTACTCAAAGAAAGAGACATATTTCTTTTAAAAAAATATCTATGAGAAGGTGTTTGCCAAATCATCTGCTTCTTCAAATGTGGAACTTATAGTAATACTGTTTCTGCAGTGTTCATGTGGGGGAGGGAACAGGAAGCACTTTCAGGATACCAGATGTCTTGAGTACAGATAGGTGGGATTCAAACGTGCAGCAGGACATCAGTAATTCAGCCACAGGTGTTATTTCTCATCCATCAGTTATACAAAAATAACTATTATTTTACTTCTGTATTTGCACTGGTGTGACTGCTGCTGCAATACTGTGTCCAGTTCTGGTGTCTACAATTCAAGAAAGATTATGATCAATTGGAGATGGTTCAGAGAAGAGCCTTGAGAATGATTAAAGGTTAGAAAAATAGTGATAGACTCAAGGAACTCAGTCTATTTAGTTTAAAAAAGAAAAGTTTAAGGGTGACTTGATTATAGTCTATAAGTAAGGCCCTTTGAATTTGCGATTGCGAAAATTGTGGATCCCGCAATATTAGGCTTCCACCGCAATTTTGTCAGCTGGTCAGCTAACACCAGGAGCCCTGACATGTGCGGGGCTGACAGCGAGAGCCCCACCATGCACAGGTCTGAAAGCGAGAGCCCCGGTCATTAGCCACTGGGGGCTGACAGCGAGAGTCCTGCCATGCACAGGGCTGACAGTGGGAGCTCCGGACATCAGCCACCCAGGGCTGACAGTGGGAGCTCTGGCTGTCAGCCACCGAGGGCTGACAACAGGAGCCCCGCAATGTGTGGGACTGACAGCGGGACCCCCACCGTCAGCCACCCAGGGCTGACAGCGGGAGTCCTAGCTGTCAGGTGCCTGCAGCTAAAAAGCAGGAAGGCTGCCAGGGCACAGGGCTGACAGTGAGAGCCCCGGCCATCAGTCCCAGGTGGCTGGAACCCGGGGCTCACACAGTCAGCCCCATGCATGGTGGAGCTCATGCTGTCAGCCCTGTGCATTAATGACTGTAATATAGTATAGGCAGCAAAATGTCTGGTTATCAAAAAAAATTAGCAAGCATGACATATTTGATTGTTTATATTATTCAAGCAATTTTTTCTTAAACAAATAGGTCTCTGGCTTTTCCAAATTACTGCAATTAATAAAGGTCCATTATTACTTTTCTGAGATTTTCCATGTCTTGTCTGCAACTCAGCCACAATTATTTGACAATCATCTCACGATTCAAGTAGGGCCTTATCTATAAGTGACTACATGGGAAACAACTATTTAGTAATGGGCTCTTCAATCTAGCAGAGGTATAACATGATTGAATGGCTGGAAGTTGAAAGTAGACAAATTCAGACTAGAATTATGGTGTAAACTTTTAACAGTGAAAGTAATTAGCCATTGGAACAAACCACTGATAATTTTAAAATCAAGAGTGGATGTTTTCTAAAAGATATGCTCTAAGAATTATTTTTGGGAAGTTCTTTGGCCTCAGTTATACAGGAGGTCAGACTAGATGATCACAATGGTCCCTTCTGGAATCTATGTGAAATTAACATTAAGGGTTTGGTGTAAAATGTCAAAAGCCAAGAAACTCAGAAGTTGCACATCTTCATTTATCTTGTCTCATTCCAGAAAGGGTATTATATGGAGTCTCCAAATAGTGAGATAGGGTACATGTAGTGATTATTCTCAGGTGACTATGGCAAGATGTACATAAGAACACAAGAACGGCCATACTGGGTCAGAACAAAAGTCCATCTAGCCCAGCATCCTGTCGTCCATCTAGCGCAGCATACTGCCAGGTGCCCCAGAGGGAATAAACAGAACAGGTAATCATCAAGTGATCCATCCCCTGTCGCACATTTCCAGCTTCTGGCAAACAGAGGCTAGGGACACCATCCCTGTCCATCCTGGCTAATAGCCATTGATGGACCTATCCTCCATGAATTTATCTAGTTCTTTTTTGAACCCTGTTATAGTCTTGGCCTTTACAACATCCTCTGGCAAGGAGTTTCACAGGTTGACTGTGCATTATGTGAAAAAAATACATCCTTTTGTTTGTTTTAAAACTGCTGCCTATTAATTTCATTTGTTGGCCCCTAGTTCTTATGTTATGAGAAGAAGTAAATAACATTTCCTTATTTACTTTCTCCACGCCAGTCATGATTTTATAGACCTCTATCATATCCCCCTTTAGTTGTCTCTTTTCCAAGCTGAAAAGTCCCAGTCTTATTAATCTCTCCTCATACACCTAATCATTTTTGTTCCATACCCATCATAATTTTGTTGCCCTTTTCTGAATCTTTTCCAATTCCAATATATCTTTTTTGAGATGGGCGACCACATCTGCACGCAGTATTCAAGATGTGGGCGTACCATGGATCTATATAGAGGCAATGTGATATTTTCTGTCTTATTATCTATCCCTTTCTTAATGATTCCCAACATTCTGTTCACTTTTTTGACTGCCACTGCACATTGAGTGGATGTTTTCAGAGAACTATCCACAATGACTCCAAGATCTCTTTGAGTGGTAACAGGTAATTTAGACCACTTCATTTTATATGTATAGTTGGGATTATTTCTCTCCTGCATCTGACTCCCAGGTATCCCGACTCATGATTCTGATCTCCAGTTTGTCTTCTGCTTCTGACCTTCTGGTATCCTGACACTGCTGTCTCATGACTGCAGACTCTGGCTCTGACTGCTAGGTCTGGCTGCCCATGAGCTATCTGTGATAAGATATCAGGTTCCTGCCTATCACATGGTAGATCTGTGTGGGATTATGAAATAAAAGGGGAAGTTAATGTAAAGGAGGTCATCTTACGGAAAGGATGTGTCCTCTCCCCTCCTACCTAGCTGAAGCTGGAGAGGCCTTGATTAGTTAGTATCCAGTAGTTTGGGTTGATTTGTTTTGGTTTTGAGTTTGCTTTTGGAAATAAAGCAAGCCCTGAAGAAAGGAATGTGAAGTGACATGTGTAGGTTACTCTTTCAGTCAGTCTCCATTTCCTGAATTAGCTTGATTTACGTGGACTTTTAAGAGTTACAAGAAAACAAATGACTAATTAGGTCAAACTTGGGGCCTTCCAAACTTGACATTGTCCAGCTTACATCACTATGGATTCAGATACAGGAATCTAACAGTTGTGAAGAATAAGTCTGTGTCAACTCTCATGACTGTGTGAAATATTTTTCTCTATTTTTTCTTTTATTAACATACAATCGTCATGTACTTATAAGTAGCTCTCTTCCATAACCTCTGCATCATAATTAAACAGTATCCATCAGTGTAATAACTGGGCCACTTTAAAGGTATAGTATCTCAATCAGTTATTTTTCAAAACACAAACCAATATGTCTATATCACTGACTAATTGCTTGCTCCTCTTTTATATCAAAGCTATTTTTCACATATACTGACTTTTAAAGGTGCAGCAGAGTTCGGAGTGAATGACTCAAGTAGTGTTTTCTACCCAGGTTACCTATGATCAGTAAATTACAAAAAATGTAAACTAATAAAGTTTGGTATTTTATTGTGGCTTCCTCTGACTACTAGCAGCCCATCCTGTACATCAAAGTTCAGAAAGAACACAATGAGTCACAATCAAAACCAAGAGAATGCTGCATGAACAATTACTGTACATAAATTGCACTCTGGTATTTCATTTCTGTGCCAACTCATTGGTAACACAGCTCATTTCCTTATTTTTTTCCTGCATTTTTCATCCATAATAGTGAACAGCTCTGTTAATCTGCTCATGGAGCTTGGAATTTTTTTTTGGACTTTATGAAGCCCTCTACTGGAACATGTTAGGCTACATCCCATGCTTCTTTAGAGCCATTTGTGCAGGATCCACAACAACTCTATGTTTCTGCCAGGCTTTTGCTGCACAAGACATCATTATGCATACTTGGAGTGTCTCCTTTGAAATCTAGAATCAAAGTATCTCCCAGAGAAAAATCAGCCCTACATGAGCTCATGCCCCAGCTTAGCAGCTCTACACCATCTGCTGTGAAACCAGTGCAGATCCCTTAATATGTACTACTACTTGCAGAACTGTCCTCATGAGCCATCAGCCCAGTTCAGAGCAAAGATAGTAGGTCACAAACATCCACACTCCTGAATACCGTATAACATAGGGCCAAATTTGTTCCTTCATTTGGTGCTATTGGAACAGTCATAGTGACTGATCATCCTGGAATTTCATTTTACACTGAATCCCTCATGCGTTGACTGTGGCTGACACTGTTGATGATAGGCAGTATGGCTTAGCGGACAGAGCACTGGACTGGGACACAGGAGATCTGGGTCCTATTCGTGGTTTGGCCACTGGCCTGCTGGGTGACCATGGGCTAGCTACCTCACTGTTCCGTGCCTCAGTTTCCCCATATGTAAAATGGGGATAATGATGCTTACCTGCCTTTGTAAATGATGAAAAACACTCCATAAGCGCTAGATATTATTTCTATTTTGCATCAGAAGCAAACAGGCATGTTGATCTATCATCTACTTTTATATAACATAGTATTTGAGGAATGCAAATTCTTTAAGGATGTTGCTGTTTTTGTTAACATGCTGTACGATTTTCATGGGAGGGAAATTAGGTAATGAATTCAAAAGCTAGTTTATTTGCATTGAACAATTACCTATACATTATAAGAGCTCTATGGATTAGCATGTGTTTTAAGAGCTCCACTTTTCACAAGCAACATTGTGAGCTAGAAAAATTTTGATGACAAGCAGCACTAACTGACATTTTTCTCAAGCATTTTGCAATAAGACAAACAAGTGGGAAGTATGATAACATCAGAATTAGCTCCCCTTCTGAAAAGTTTTGTTAAATCATAATTTTTCCTTTTAGAAAATTAGATAGAATTGCACATATGCTATGTTATTATCTGAAACGTGAAGAGGACAGGAGGTACAAAAAGGATTTTCATATTCTCAGAATAATCACATCATTTTGTATCCAGCTCTAGATATATGTATCTTGAGTAAACATTTCCTTCACTTTTTGTGCCTCTTGTTGTGTGGCCTTTAGCAGATCACTTAACCATTCTCTGCTTCAGTTTATCCATCTGTAAAGTGGGTAGAACAATACCAACCTGCAAGTTGTGCCGCATGGCTTGGTATGTTCTAGCAGCTAAAACATAGGGCTTGGGAGTCAGGAGGTGTAGGGCTCTGATCCTGCAGTTGATAACATGTGAACTGGGTTTCGAAATCAACGTGACTTCATTCAGACATAGTACAAGGATGGAGCAAAAAAGGCATGTCTACATTTTAAATGCTGCAGCTGCACTGCTGTAGTGCTGCAATGAAGATGCTACCGACACCAATGGGAGAGCTTTTCCGGTTGGTGTAGGTACTCCACCTCCCCAAGAGGGAGTACGTAGGTTGACAGGTGAATTCTCCTGTTGATCTAGTGCTGTCTCCATAGGGGGTTATGTCAGTTTAATTGCGTCAGTCGGGGGTGTGGATTTTGCACTCAAGCAATGTATTATACCGATCTAATTTCCTACTGTAGACAAGGCCTTAGTTTTGACTCATTCACTGACTTTGTGTGTAATTTTAGGTAAGTCCCTTATCCACTCTGTATTTAATTTTGCCATCAGTAAAAAGGACCGTAATACATATATATTTCATGGAGGTGCTGTGAGGATTATGGCCTAATCCTGGAAGGAGCTACATGCAGATAGTTCCTTGCACCCACATGGAGCTCATTGAAGTCAACGGGGTGAAATTAGTGCAGGGGTTCACCCACAGACAGCTCCTTTCAGGATCTGGACTTTTAAAAAAAAGTTTCTGGAAATCCTTGAGTGAAAAATGTTAGTGTATAAAATTGCAAATTATTAATATTTATAAACTACTTTGGCATCCTTGAATGAAACCTACTATAGAGTGTATTATTAATAATAATACTAAATAATAATGTTTTTATGTGTGAATTGTGAGAACATTAAGAATTTCAATCTTTCTCTGCAAAGGAAAGACCTGTACTTTCTCCTTTTCCTCCTTCTCCCACACTAACTAAATGTTGTAGAAAAAAGTAGAAACAGAAAGGGTCATGTTTGGTCCTCAAAATTTGAATATGGTGTTTTTTTTTCTTTGCCACAGATGCTCCATGCCCATCAGCTGCTGTGTTCTTCTGAAAGAGGGAGAGAGAGAATTTGCTAATAACATGGGTAACCTTAAGTGTAGGCATGCATAAAAAATTGCTGAAAATTGAGTTGTGGTACATGTTCTTATTTTAGATTTGCCCTTGTTAACGTCTTTTTAATAAACAGGTGCACACACTTCCCCAAGCTGTCACTGTTGTTTACCCAGTCTGTACACTTTATAAATCTACTAATGGAATAGATCCAATCATCTTAAGGATCTGCTTTAATAACCAGACCCTCAAAGTTTTCATGAAAATACTTTCTTAAAGTATAGTCCTGCTGGTTGTTTGGATACCAGCTTTACAAGCTTTGTTTTTAAAGATAGCACAAGAATAAGAGGCTTCAGTACAATATTTTGTGTAACATGCTTCATAGACATTTTACAGAATAACAAATGTGGCAAGGAGAGAAAGAGATAGAGATGAAAGGTAGAGGAAGGGGAGGAAAGATAGATTTCCAACCGAGTTTTGATATCAAGTACAACATTGATAATACATAGCCATACAAGAAGGCTCCAGATGGCATGAGCTGCGAAGGCGAAAGCTCTTGCACCAACATTATTAAGTTTACTTAAGAAGTGCTCAGGTATTATGGCAATTATACCAGGATAAAGATGAGACTGTAAAAAGGCAGAGAAAAGGCTACCACTATGTGAGTGGCATCACTAAGAAGGCTAATAGTGAGAGACATCAATGAGATAGGCTGGACCGATAATTAAATTACTGATAGCTAAATAGGTAAATATGCTAGTGGTACATTATTAACAGTATTTTTGTCTCATGAGCTTACAAGTCACATCACTGGAGACCAGATATTTCTAGTTGTCCGATTCTGGATGGCTAACACTAATTGCAGACAAGCAGAAAATTGCTGCAAGTAATACCATGGAAAGAGCTCTGCATTTAATTCTGCAGTGAATGAGCTGCTTGTGAAGTGTCAGACTGAGAATTTAATCCTCTATCTACAGAAAAGTTAGGGAAAGGCAGTGGCAATGCAAGCTTCCCCAAACTATCCTTCCTTACTAAGTCCAAGTACCCCTGATCTCTAGGGATGAGTGGGCAATACAGTCTCCATACTTCTTCCATATTGCACCTCTTTGTAGACATTGCCAACAAGGTTGCCAATTGTGATGTTTCTTGTTATGTGAACAATTGTCCACTAAGAATTTGAGATCGTTAATATATTTAATAAAAGCTACCAAACAGCTGCCATATGGTGACAACTTCTGGACACTGGGTTGGACTCAAGCCTGTGACCTAAATGTGAAAAGCTCTATAACCCATTACAAATCCCAGAAGCCATCTAGCCGCCACTAATCTATTTTAAGTGACTGGAACCTAGCTACTGCTTTTGATGACTTCATATGGCTACAAGTTGCAGACCTCATTAGGTCAAAAATCTTTGACTACTCTCTACCTTGCTCTGCTTCACTGTGCCTGACAAGGAACTGCACTGACTATGTAGCCTTTACTATTAATGGTGCTCTTTCGGGGGAAAAAGAAAAAAAAAACACCTTTTACAGCAGCAGGATTGGATCTAGGACAGATCCAGTGATTTGCAGTGAAAAAAGTAACTAAAGGGCTCATTAGAGGGAAAGTTATTAGGCCAAGCAAATAGTTAATCCCTGTCACACAGAGGTAAAATAGTTGCCAACCTTGAACTCTAAATTAAAGGCATTCTCTGAGTACAAGAGAAGTGACTCCTTTCTGCAGCTTCCTCAGTACCATCCCTCTACCATAATGCTGTGGTCTTTTTCTTTCTTTAAATTCTGGGCTCCAACTAATTACTGGCAGGAAGTGCCTATTTTTATATCATTAGTATGCAAATGAGTGAGAGAAGTAGGAAAATATTCAAAAGGAACTGTAACAATATATGTCTACAGACTACTAGCCAATTAAAAAATGGTACTATGACTGCAGACCCCAGCAGAAGACTATGGCCAAAACATTTATGCTTCAGCACCTACAGTTTAACTTTGATGGAAACTGTAAACTCAGCACCTCTGAAAATCAGACCCATGACGTCTCAGATTGGCCACTCAAAAACTGGTAGACACTTTTAAAGATTTTGGCCTTTATTTCTCTGTCTCAGTTTCTCCACTCATAAATTGGGGATAAACAACCTTATTTTCCTGTTTTCCAAGGTATTGCGAGGAAAAAAATTTAATGAGACTGATACTTCCTGCAATTTTTACTCAGTGTGAGTCCCAACGGGACACCTGACATGAGGAAAGTCTGCAAGATCAGGTCCAATTTTGTCAAATGTTATATAATACAAATGTTTAGTATTATTATTCTCATAAGATTTTCAGTATTTCCTGCTTCCACTTAGGTTAAAAAAATAGCAAGAACTGCCTGTCTTGTGATATTTTGGCACTTCCACTGCTGGATGGTATCAGGAAGTGCAGAAGCACATAACAATGAGAAACAATTTGAAAACAATTAGCTAAGCTTTTTTGAACCTAAGAAAATATTCAGTTTTGGCTTGAGTGAAGGTTGGGTTAGTTCTTATGCAAACTAGTTTGTTCATCTCTGTTTCCTAACCATAGAATAACAAATACGGGGAGAAAATGTAATTCCAAAGGAGTCCTGCAGTCCTTAAACAGTTAAACTTCTTGGGAATTTTGCCTGCATCAGCAGGGAAACAGAATTGGGTCCACGTAATTTTACTTATCATGAGCCTCCTTTTCAAAAACTAGTTAATTCTATTTCTACATACCTGTCTATGTATACTCCAAGACAAAAAAGTGCTAAGATTGAATCAAGGTTATAAATACTACTTCTATGAAAACCTTTGCCTGCAATATTTGTAAGTCACTGAAGCTGGAGCACAGAGCTTACAAAATACTCCACTGAAGTCTTTCACTGCTCAGTCTGTAATGTGTGCCTGATAGCTCCCAAAAGTTACAATACCTGGAGAGGTGTGATTCTCCATAGCTAAGAACATAATCCCCACCCCTCCAAATATACTTGAAGATAATACTCATGATTTTCTCTCTCATACTTTGTTTCTCCCACACCATCTTCCCCTTCATATTTTTGTCTTTCCCGTTTGCTTTCTTGCACATGCTGCTTCTGACCACCTTCTCTCCATTCTCTTCCCTCTTGTGCAGCCTTATGTATCCTCCTTACCAGTGCTTAATTTGTGTGAGGGCTTGCCAGGGCTGAACCTCTGCACTTCTAGGTTTGGCAGTTCATAGTCCCAGCATCTCTGGGCTTGCCGCCTCAGTTATGAAAGTAAAAAAATTGAGCCCCAGCAACTCTTTCATTACAAATTTAAGCACTGCTCTTTACCCCTTTCCTTGTTCTGCTTGGTTTGGAACTCTTCCCTCTCTCCTTTGCTAGTTCTTCCATCTATTACTTTCTCCTTCCTCTACCCCACTTTACCAAATTCCTTCTGGGGACTCTGTTTCTTTCTAACCACCACCATCACCACCAAATCTCCCCTAGTGCATCTTCCCTTTGTTTTTCCTCACTAGTACGACTTTGTTCTAGTCTGTTTTGCAGATGCCATACAGTCCAGGGGTTCTCAAACTGCAGGTCGCGAGGTTATTATCTGGGGGTCATGAGCTGACATGGGACTGATAGCCTGAGCGCCTGTTAAATTAAATTAAAAAAAACATTTTTAATTGATAAGTAGGGCCCTATCAAATTCACGGCCACGAAAAACACGTCATGGACCGTGAAATCTGGTCTTTTGTGTGCTTTTACCCTATACTATACAGATTTAACAGGGGAAACCAGTGTTTCTCAAATTGGGGGTCCTGACCTAAAAGGGAGTTGCAGGGGAGTCGCAAGGTTATTTTAGGGGGGTTGTGGTATTACCTCCCTTACTTCTGCTCTGCCTTCAGAGCTGGGATCCCGGCCAGCAGCTGCTGCTCTCCAGCTGCTCAGTTTTGAAGGCAGTGCCGCTGCAGCAGCGCAGAAGTAAGGGTAGCAGTACCACAACCTCCGCCCCCTACAATAACCTTGTGACCCCCCCACAACTCCTTTTTGGGTCAGGAGTAACCCCTACAATTACAACACTGTGAAATTTCAGATTTAAATAGCTGAAATCATGAAATTTATGATTTTAAAAATCCTATGACCGTGAAATTGACCAACATGGATTGTGAATTTGGTAGGGCCCTCTTTATAAGAGGGGGTCACACTCAGAGGCTTGCTGTGTGAAAGGGGTCACCAAAACAAAAAGTTTGAGAACCACTGCCATACACAGTGACTTAGGAGTCTGGTAAAATTCCCTTTGTCTGTGGATCTGCTGCAAAGTCTGTGTACTTTGGAGGGACTGTGCTTGCAAATCATGGAGATGAACATACTAAACAGGTAGGGGTTAAGGGGAGGAGCTGGCAGATTATTTGGCAAATGAGAGGTAGAAAAGTCCCCAAGGGGGCATATTTCCACTTCTAGCAGAAATTCTGGCAGGCCTGGAGGGAATAGATGCAGCTAGGCTGACCACCTACTTTTCAAAGAAATAAAAGGAAAGATGTATGAAAAATAGGGGGCCAAGAAGTCTCAGTCAGTACTAATTTTGTGGCTCACAAATCACAGAGTACTAAATCACACCTGCAGTGTCACACCCTACAATCCTTTGCTAAAGTCAGGAATAAATGTGTTCAATGTTCATAGCTGATCTGGGACGCTAGGCTCCCACTCAAAGTTGTCCTTTAAAGGTGGCACAGTTGGTCACCTTAATGCCAGAGGTAGCTTAGCTGCCAAATTTAACCCTGGCACAGTTGGCCTAAGTCCCCAGAAGCCAAGTGGAGGTGCAATTGTTTCCCCCAGGGCTGAATTTACCCCACGTGCGGACTGTGTGTGAAGTGCTCTGGATCCTTAGGGAGGAGGGCACACAAACCCTGTACAGGTGAGCTATGAGTTTAGAGGCTAGGGTGTAACATGGAGTCCAGACGCCTATAAGGATGGAGGGCAACAGTGGAGGAGCTCGGGTCGGGGCGGCTCTGCCTCTGCGTGATCGGGAGGGAATTGCAGGGGGCAGGTTTTCTAGGGAGGGAGGCAGCCTTCTGCCAGGGGTGTGTCCGTGAGAAATTCGGAAACGTCTCCCTCATGCAAAAGAGGCAGCTGGGACCGGGGCAGCGGCTCCGCGCGACGGGCAAAGGCGGGCAGGCAGGCGGGGGAAGCCGAGCCTCCTGCGTGCTGAGGGGAGGGCGGGGCAGGGACGCTAGCACGTCGCTGCCGCCGCCGGCCTCCAGGCGGGATTGAGGAGGAGGTGAGTTCCCTCGGGGGCGGGGGGGCTAGTGAGGAGTGGGGCCGCGTGATGAGAGCGAGCCCGGGAGGGAAGGGGTCAGCGCGGAGAGGCCGAGGCGGCCGGAAGGAGAACGGGGCAGACAGCGGCTGGGGCGGAGGGGGACGGGCCCAGGCAGGGCTGCTCTCCTGAGGGGAGGCGGAGAGCGGCAACTGCTGGCCTGGGACTGTGTGCGGCGTCTAACATGGCTCCCCAGCACCTGCAGCTCGCAGGAGGCCCGTGGCAGGGGAGCTGCTGATCCAGGGGTGCAGCCCCTAACGTGGCCCCTGTTCCCCACGGTGGCTGCTGGGGACGTGGGGTTGCAGCCTCCCCTGCAGCCCCTAAGGGGCGGCCAGCACCCACAGCTAACGGGCGACTCTGCTGCTGGCGTTCAGGGGGTGCAGGCTCCCCAGCCCCCATACAGGAAGCCTCTCAGAGCTACGGCTCTGGAGGGGCCTCAGACTGGAGAGCTGCTGCTGTTTAGGAGGAACAGCTTTACCAGTGCCCTGGTATGGGTCTCCCATTTGCCATGTGCTGCTCGCAGATATGGGGAGCCCCTGTAGGGGGGCAGGGTATGCGGCCTTTATAATGATTTCTAAGCAGCACCTCCACTATTTACAGGGCCCAGGTCAAAAGTGGAGTGAGAGAAACCCAGTGTTCTCAAAGGAGGCTGATCAGCTACACACAATTCAAAAGGCTCCACTGTGGGGGGACCTGGGGGAGCTGCTGGAACTCTCGAGGGTGGGGTGTGTGCATTGCACCCTCTTCAGGAGCTCAGCATTACTGTGCAGCAGCTGCATGCAGTCTTTCAGAAGGGGAGAAAAAAAGACATAACGGAAATAATACTTGTGCCACTGGTCAGAGTACTCGTGCACAAGTTCAGCAGTCTGACATAAGGGGAATTGGTGTGCTGATCGTGTTATGTGCTTAGCTGCCTAACTTGGTTTTCCAACTTTCACATACAGTTCATCTCACAGGCACGGGGATATAGCGGAAGCTATTGCTGGCGCTCAGAACATACGCAGCTTCCGCAATAGTCTGATGCAGGCCTCGAGCCCAGACACAGTTCAATATCACAATGAGCATGTGAAATTAATGTGTTTTCTTTTTTCTTTCTTACAGTCATTTTTATTAAAAGCTATTTAAGCGCTCTGGGGCAGGGTCTGTCTCTGTTTGTGTGTTTATGAAGAGCAGTGTAAAATTGGGCTCCAATCTTGAGATGCTACCGTCATACAATTAATAAAATATTAAGTTTTTAAAATAATTACACTCTTGACAAGAAAGCCCCCCACATAAATCAAACAAAAATTGCACAAAAGTTGAAACCCATGCAAAAGTATACAGTGTGAAATTGTTTTAAAACAAAAGACAAATGAAAGGAGAATTCAGTTTAAAAAATAAATATATTTTAAAATGTGATTTTAAATTAAAGCACTATCAGAAAATACTTCATAATAATGGGATGCTTCAAGAAAAACTTTTAAAATTAATCCCAAATTAAAGGGAGTTTTTCTCACATAAATGAGTTTAGTAGGTCTAACCAGATCTTTTAACACATGACTGTGTGATGATGGGAATAGTAAACTAGAGGAAATGAATGCAAATACACAGACTTTTTTTAAAAGGAGGAAGGAAAAGTTTGGATACAGGAACAAGTCCATTATAATGGATGCTGACTTTATTTTGGATTTTTTTTTCTACTCTAGTTCCTAGGTGCTAGCCATACATTAAGTTAGTTTAAAGTTTAGCACAGTGGTTAGGTAAAGATGAGCAGCAGATTGCAGTATTGTGTATAACAATGGGTTGGTATTATTAAATAGAACTGTTTTATTGGACTCTATTAACCTTAAGCCTTAACCATGACAGGACTTTCATGTAAGAACCCACATGCAAAGTGCAATATTGAATTTTAATTAGAGCTTTCAAGACCTGAAGTGGAATGTATTCTCATCATTTCCCTCTCCCTTTTAATGTACATTTTTCTTAGAAGCCTAGACTTAGTAAAAATACTTTGGTGTTGGAGATTACATTACATCATGTGTATGAGTTTGTATAATCTCAGTGTCAGAAGTCAGTTTTGATAAAGTAAAATAAGGACAAATTCAAATGTACAATTTAATTTTAGATTTATACCCCAACAGTGTGTAGAAAGATTCTAACAATTGGGATTCAATCATATATAAGGTTATATTCATCTTTCTTGCTAATGATTGGCCAGACTGACTCCTTGTCTATTGACTATAGATTAGCTAAGCATATTTAGTGTTGCCCAAGTAGTTTGGATAATTAATATTCTAAGGTTTTATTTTTCTTTATGAACTTTGGAATACTTTCATGTTAGGGGAACTTTTTGAAACTGCAGCTAAAAATAAATCATTCAAGAAAAACATAACTATGAATTTCACATACTGTTCCTGCATAAGTCACAGCATAAATTGCATACAGTGTTCAGAAGGAACATATCTGTCTTATGTGGGCATTTTTGTTGATGTGGGCAGAATTTAGATATGCATAGTTATGTGCAATATTCAAATAAATACACTGAATAAATAATAAATATTATAATATATATTATTGCTAACAATAGGAATAATGGGGCCTTAATCTTGATTGGGCCCTTTGGATGCTTCCATAGTGGTAATAATAGTAATATTGCATATGGAATAATGTAATATGAAGGCAATAACAAAATAAGGTAGAAAATTACAAGACCTCAAATGTGTGGCTATCTGGTCCTTGTTAGATTGGCTGTACAGTATATCTAATTTCAATAACAGTCAAACATGGGGGTGGGGGTGAGTGAACTATAAACAATTCTCATTATATATGATTCTAAGAATCTTGGCAGTGCTAGTGACATGCTGCCAGTATTTTAACAAGAAGTGCCCATAAAATTTCCCTCATTTGACTGTGAAAAATCCTGTGTACCAAATCTGTAAGGGACAGCAAAATCATGCTAATCTTTGGTGGCAGAATTTTCAACAGCAGGCTCTTGAGAACCTCCCCCACCTAAGGCATCAGCAGGCAGTGCAGTTAGCAGTGATAATGCACAGCTTTACTGCTATAAGAACACATATCCCAGTGTTAATGTCACTTCTGAATAGATATATCTCAAAGTATGTGTCTTAAATGTACACCTTAGCTATCCATATTGCTGCACATCAGATGTGAAAGTAAAAATAAATGTGTGAAGCTCCAAACAGACTTGTATGGATTTCTGCAAATCTGAAAACCACCTCTCCAAACTATCTATTATCCCAAATTCTCTCTCTCACACACACACAATCTCACACACACATGTTTTTAGTTGACCTTCAGTGTTTCCTACAAGCAGGACATCAAAGTTCTTATCTATTTACAAATGACAATAAATAGGCTTCCCTATACTTAAAATATGGCCAATGCAACAGATTTGGGATATGAGTAAATATGTGGCGTTCAAATGAGGGAGGAATATGAAAGTGTAATTTATTAAAGAAATACAGTTTTAGAAATATAGTACTTAGAATAAATGAATGAGGTCAGTTCCTATTTGTGTTAGCTTGTAAGCTTGTGCCCCCCAAAACAGTAATCCACAGGATTAAGATAAGAGGTGCACAAGCAACGGTGGGGCTCTTAGATTTTAAAATAAGGTTACTGCCATAATAATATTACTGATAGATGCGAAGTATGATTATCCAAAGCCTTCTCACCAGTATTACAGATGCTTCAAGATTTAATGCCATCCTTGTAATTTATGAAACTAACCTCAAGCAAGTAAGTAAGGGTGGACACATCACTGTGTTAATGATAAGCCTGAGAAATAGAGGATTTAGATGTTTTAAGATTTGAAATCTTTCTCTCTCTCACACACATGCACATGCATGCACACGCACACAGAGTTCTAGATTAATAACACCAAAGATTTAACTGTTCATAGGTCACCTGTAGCATTATATTCCAGTTTTGTCCTGGGACTACTTCTAGGGATTTAGGTGCCACAACTGTTCAACTACTTGGACCCCCTGAGACTGACAGTAAAAGTGCTAATAGCAATTATGGTATTGGTAATTTTCTAGGAAAACTGTCCACTATGAACTACCGTGCAACGGCATGTTCACATCCACTAGTGAAAAGCCATTTTATATTAATATCTTAAGGTAACTACTGACTATATGCTGGATTCAGACTCGTGACCTACAGGTGAAAGCTGCCAATCCCTTAGGCTCTTCATTATTTACCCATGGAAGGAAGATTTACTGAATCATTGTTACATAATAGATGCTGCTCACATTGGCAGGGTTGAATGATCAGAGGTATGGGAGTGAAAGATGAGTATAACTGTTAATATTTATTTTTTAGCTCTAAAAAGACGAAGAAAGATCTTCTCATTTCCAGAGTAACTGGAGACTGCACTTTTGCCTGCATCTTATTCCGCCTTTCCCCAAGTGAAATAAACTATACAGTTTTGCCTGTATAACTGCTTCTCCAGTAGGTAAGTGTAGACAGCCCTAAGTAAACTCCCTTAAAAGAAATATGTTTTGGTTGTCATAAAGTCGGTTTTCTTTTTGGTTGTGATTTAAATATGAAGAGAGGATTTATAGAGATGACTGCAAGGTTCCATTGCCCTAATTGCTCACTACATCTGGCACAGCATAAAAATTGGTCTCACTTGTACCTAAAACAGTTACCTTTATTTTTTATTTATTCTATCTGCTTTTTGTAAAATCAATGGTCATGTTAAATGCTTTAATACCAAATATGCAAATTTCGAGATCAATATATGATTTTTTTTGTATTTCTTATCATAGATATCTGGTATGCTGTTTGAGGGAGTCATCTAAGTCTTTAATAATTTTGACTACTCACTAGTTAAAGTATGTTATCTCTTATAAGAGAAATATATATTTATCTTTTAAAAATATTGTGTTTCTTTTTGAAGAAATAATAGCTGAGGATTGTAAAAGTAGCAATTTTGGAAGTGAATCTAGATTTTTTTTCGAACGGTATGGTTTAAAACTGAATTGTGAAGAAAACAGGAAAACAATGCCAATATCTGTGTAAAAAAAAAAAATTCTCAGATATGTGTTTTCCTGTATGCTTTATGTTTACTATTTTAAGACTGAGTGATGGCATTTAAACTATCATTTTTCAATTGGAATTATTTTAAAAATATTGCCAATAATTGGCATTTCACTCAGTCATTACCCAGGTGACTTGCAAAAATCCCATTACTTTCAGCAGTACAGTGTGTGTGTGTAGAATGTCTTCACTAATCAGGCTTAAGAGGAGCACTCAGCAAATTTACCACTGAAACTTGTCTTCCACTGTGAGAGCACAGTATATACAATTCTTGGACATCATAGATATCATGAAATCTCGCTGGAACTTGGAGCTGGCCACCATGTATCCTGTTTTTATAATGTGTGACTTTAAAAAAAAGTTTAACCATGCAGTATGCTTTTACAAAGTCATTACCCAGCTGTGGTGGTTTCATTGTAGCACTGATATCACAGTGCTGTTCATAATGTACATTTAATTCTATAGTAAAATATTATCATTATTATTATGTTCTCCTGGGAGTAGCTTGTCAGTAGAGAAGAGAGAAATGCACTTGCAGGATGTGTGGACAATCTTCTCAATGAGTCAGAACCTCTGGAAAGCAGTAGCCACTGGTGAAGAGCTAATTATTCCATGTGAAATTATATAAGGAGCCTTAGCCCTTACTCTACCTCATTTCCTTTCCTGTGACAGTAAGTTCAGAAATCTCAATTCCTATGTATTTTATTTACTATTTCTTATATGAAGGGTTATTTGCTGTTGTTAAAAAAATAACAATTTGTTTTAGTATTAAATATTTCTAGTTAGAATTAGGCTCTACACAGTCATCCAATTTGAACATTTCGATTTGCTTTCTAGGTTCAGACAGGTCATTTTCCATTGCCTTCCCTGTAACTTGACTTCAGTTCCCCAGTAGAGGATTTGTGTGCTTGGAGTTTAAATGCTTCATGTGATAGTGATGGATTATTTTCTGACCATCTTTTCCACTGCCTTGTCTGTTTAGAAAAAGACATATATCAAAGGCCCATTTGGGCCTGCAAGGAGCAGGAAAGTCACCTCCTTTTTTTTCCTGATAGAGAGGGCTAATCACTTGCAGACCAATCAGACTGCTTCCACTTTAGAGTAGTTTTGGCAGAGTGCTTTAAAAGCACAAAAGGAGTAAAGGAAGCAGTTTGGATCTGATGTGGGTTCTGAAGGTTCCCTCAAAGAAGCCAAGGAGAAAATAGTTGCAGACTATTGAAGGATCCAGGGGCTATGGCACATAATAAGAGAAAAGTGCTGTGAATCTGAGCATTCTTCCTGTTGCATTAAGATACAAAGAAGCACAGTAGGAACAGATCCAAGGTTGCACCATTATAGAGAAAGTCTCAAAATTTTTAGAAACAGTTGCAGGTGATAGCTTATTGTCAGGTATCTCAGTTCCTCTTGAGATGCTGAACATAAAATTCTATCTGTATTGACTATCTTGTCAGATCTGGGTCCTGAGTCAGTTTCATGAAGGGGTTTGATACAACCTTGATTTACAGTGCATTTTTATGAAGGATTATCAGAAGATAGCCCATCATAATCTTCTGCTTCCTCTGTGCAGCTCTGTAGGGTTTCTCACCCTTCAGATCTTGGGTCCTTACAGTTGATCTCATTGCCATCAGGAATAGAATTTAAGATTAGTTCCAGGGCTCTCAGATCTAGAGAGCTCCTTCCTTGAATTATTCCCTGAAGATGTCTGTAGACACACGCTCTTTATTAAGATATCCACATCTCCCTGGATGTCTAAATCAAGGGGACAGGTTGCAGGGCTCTCATTGTTTGTAGGAAACCTGTTTCTTGGCTCTATTAGTGAATGTGGGCTCTGTGAACACAAGATTATTCTGATAAACAGCATAAGAACTAAGTTCAAGAATTTTCCATTTGAGGAACCTGTTTTCTTCACCTCAGAGTTAGGGTTGGTTCATTCTTTGGATAGAGGGAAATTGACCCAATACAGACAGGTTCCAGAGGAATACCGCTTCTTGTTAGAGAGCTGCTGAATACCACAAATCTGATCAGAAGCAGTTTTTCTTCTCAAAGCAGAAAGAGAAGCAGCAGAAACTGAAAACAACTTCTTTGGCAACTTGAGATCCTTTTATTATTATTGTCTTGAGACAGCTAATTTGGGGTGGCACCTAATAACTTCAGCCAATTGTAGCATTTTCCCCTCTCTCTAGTCTCCTTTTTGGAAAATTTGTCAGGTGTCATAGAGTGGAATTACCTTGGACAGCTGGCTACTAGAGATAATTCAAACCGGCTGTTCCATCAAATTCCACTCTGTGTCTTCTCCAAACCCTTCATCACAGTCCTGCTTCAGGGATCCTTCTCATGAGAAAGTGCTGAGAGACAATGTGACCTTTCTTTTCCAACTGAGAGCAATAGAAGAGGCAGTCCCGCAGCATTAAGAGAGGAAGGGGTTCAATTCTCACTATTTCCTGACGATAAGAGGAAGTTACATGCTAGAGTCAATAAAATTGAGTAAGTAGATTAAAAAAAATCAAATTCTATAAGGTGACACTACCATTATTTTATCGGGGTTGCCGGTAGCATATATACATATGTAATCTTTAATTACGTGATCATGTACTGTTTTTTTTCCATAAGACAGCAGTCTCATTCATTATAGAAGATGCATAGTTCATCCATTGGAAGAGCACTAGAGAGAACTAAATCAGTCTCCTAAATTGTTTGAAAATAAATTCAGGGGGTAAAACATTTTTGTTTAGAGTTTGTCTAAACTGTTTTCATACAAATTGTTATAATCTTGCAAGTGTCAACCTGAAGATTTTAGAGCACATTCCTCCAGATCCAAAGCAGCCTCCTCAGTATGTATGAGGAATGTCTTTATGTAAGGCTCCTACCTGGAGTTCAAGTCATGTCTTTATGCAGAATTACTCTTTTGACTCATCAGCTAGATCGGATGCCAGAGAGAGCAGTTTTGCAAGCTTTAATTGATCATTTCTAGGCCCACCTTCATCAAAGTTGTTACTGCTAGTTCCTCTCCCACAAATATTTCTGTAACATACATTACCTTAAGAAGAAAGGTTGCTGACTAATAACTATAGTTCTTAGATTGTCATTATAGATGTATGTTTCCTACTATGTGCCTCTCTGTTTGGGAGTCTTCATTAAATTCTGAGTAAGTGAAAAGGGACGGAAGTAGGGTTAGAGTGCTTTATGCAGAATGTTTAGTTCTGTGGTAGAACTTGCATGTGGCCCCAACAGTTACTGTTTTCTAGTGGGTTCGGACTTGTGGCCATCGGTGTATGCATACCTCCCAAGTGGGGAAGTATGCTGATAATCTATTTGAAGAACTATATTTATTATTGAGGAAACTTTAGACATATGCTCAGATACTAAACTAATGAGCAGCCTGAAAATAAATTAATAAAATAATCTTCTGACCTAGAAAGGCAATCCATATATATATACTAGATCTGTCACTGTAGTATCTGAGAATCTTGCATATTTTCAAAAGAAACTAATGGAATCTCAGTTTCTTTTTCTCCAACTTCAAGGTGAAAGGAAGCTTAAAAAGTATTTCTTTCCTTATTTCAGTTCATTTGAACATCTGTGTTGCTTTAATGTAGGTTTTTGTATTTAAATAGTATTATATTCCTGATATGATACCACTGTTCTTGAAATTTTCTAATATTACAGAATCCTTCACTAAGGTCCATTCTCATACATGCTCTTAACAGTTTTTGACTTTTTTTAATAGAGCGCTCTAAAATGTGAATTTTGAAAGTGTGGTAAGTATATTCTACTCACAATGTAGTGTAGATTTTATAACTTAGAATCTACACTTATTACAAGTGTTATTTTCAAGTGTTAATATATTTATGCATGTCTCAGTCTAGTTTAATGAGGGTATATCATTTGTGTAGCTGTTAAAATGAATAACCAATAAAAGAAAACATTGCACTAATAAACAAGAGATGGCTGGAGTTGGCTCCACTAACTGAAACAATTTACTTCATCCATCTTCAGTGTTTCTTAGCAACACAAAGTACTCTTACCCAGGGCGCTTTCACGGACTTTCACATCTTTCTTCAAATATAGCTTTGGTAGTATTTTATATGACCTGAAGTTCGTCCATCTGTCCTGAAGCTCCCAATGCTTTTCCAATGCTTCCAATGATCAAATGATCTTACATACATTTTTTCAGCTTAATAACACACAAGTTGACTAGAGAATCATTCAACATGTCAGGTTTTCCAAAGGGTTCTGGGAAATTATTTGCTGTTCTGTATAGCAAAGCTAAACGTTATTGAAAATGTGTTATAGTTTCATAATAAAACAAGTAGGAAAAATGTTGGCTTGGGAACTAACTAAATATTTTCAGATAGCCCTAGCCTCAAGGCTTGGATTGCTTGTAATAAAAGGGTAGCTTTGATATCTTTTGGTGAATTGACTAGTCTTCTGTTTAAATCATAATTTATGAAAATACTGGCTTGATACAGAATGTTACATTATCAGATTGTTCATGTGCAAGAATTGCATTAATGTGTGGCTGAC
Source organism: Emys orbicularis (assembly GCF_028017835.1). Lineage (NCBI taxonomy): Eukaryota > Metazoa > Chordata > Testudines > Emydidae > Emys > Emys orbicularis. The sequence continues at coordinate 23,443,242 of NC_088693.1, read as the reverse complement.
ATTTTCAGTGTTTATTTCATGAGAGGTTAGTAAACCATTGCTTCTCTGAATGTGCTTTCTAACAACTCAGAGTTTGCTGTTGATACTTTAGGATCCTTCCTCCATTTCTTGCTTTCCATTTTATAATGTGAGAGAAACCGATTTTGGTCTTTTAGATCACTGAGTAACATCTGCTGGGGAAATTCAGCTTCAGATACATAGCAGAAAGCATTGTTATGTGAATATTGGAAACAAATTTTGATTTCATTCTACAAGACTGTATATAACTTTGTTACAGGAAATAATGTGCTCTGAATTTTCAGTAAATTGCACAGAAAACTTCTGTGATTGTGTAATATGCTTTAATGACTAAATTTCTAAACTGTCTTGCTCTGAGAGAGAGAAATTTTTTAGAGGTCTTAGGATAAAAGTTTTTTATAAATAGTGTGTAGTAATAAGTGGTTGCAAAATTTTGTGGTGAGTTAATTTCTTATTTTTTACATAAGCAGAATAATCACTAAGGTATATGGCAATTATTATGAATAGTACCCAAAAACTGCAGAAACCTTAGCTTTGTTCATCTCTACAATTCAAAAAATGCTGTATTGCAGCAAACAATCTGGCTATGATGCTAACTTTTTTGTTAGTGAATATACACACACTCTTGTGGTGTTGGTGTGCATGTGGTATGCATGTGGTGTGCAAGAACATTGGTATCATATCCGGAATATACTACTATTTAATACCAAAAAAAATAAAAATATATTAAAGCAACATAGATGTTCAGATGAACTGTATCTAAAAGATAAATATGAGAGAGAAAAGACTTGATGGGATAGTGTTTTATGAAGGTTTTATCAGCATGTTTTTGAGATTGTCTCATTATTCATGGATTGTGAAGACACAAAGAAATATGTTATTCTAGTGACTGTGAATCAAATCTATACATCTCACCATCCTATCATGCATTAGGCGTATGAGACATATGTTAAAACTTCTCACAGTGCTCCTTGTACAGACGCCAGTCTTTTGTGAGTGGACTCCATCACTGGGTCACCTGGGCTTCCAAGCCAATGGGTCTGGTCTAGTCTAGTCATTGTTTCTAGCTCTGAGACCCTAAGGGACACTCTATTTACTATTTCTAGCTCTGGGATCCTAGGGCACACGCTCAGCCCTCTTGTCTGATACCCTTCCTTGGGATGTTGGGTGCTCTGTCCAGCCATGTTTGACCCTGAAATCAGTGCCTTCAACAGGGTGTCAAACACCTTTTACAGACAAAGAAGTAATCTGGCATGCAGCACAGTAGGTTGTCTTTTGGCAGACTTGTGCAGTCAGTGTCCAATATTTTCACACACAGAACTAGATAGAGTTCCTAATTTGACTCAGACATATCCTGCTCTGTCGTAACATATTTTACAGAAAATCTATCTTTTCAAAAGGTTTTAGAGAGTTTTTAAAAAATGTTATTGGGACTGTTTCTTGTAACCTTCCAACTATAAAGGCAAAGTCCAATTTTAGAGACCTTGGAGGGAAAGATATAATGAATAAATTTCATATATCTCTAAATAGCTTTTCTATTGATAAGTGTTATGAATTTAAAGCCTTCTGTGTCAGAATATCCTACATCAAGAATCCCATTGGAAAGTTTCCATTATAAAGGTCCCATTTCTAGCTCCGAAGGACTGGGAGATATTGGATCTGAAACCTGCCACTTATCTGGGACTGGATATTGCCCATTCTGCATGTGAGAGCATTTAATTTTGTGGTCATGGTGGTGGGAAATCCCCCCATGGAGTAAAGAAGGGAACATTTCCATAGTGGGTTAACTTAAGCAAAAGGCAACTGTTTAGAGGTGCTCAGGGCTTCAGGATGTTGGAAACAGTCCTTCCGCTGATGGATTATTACAAGATTGTGAGAAGGAGGAAAGACTTCTTGTTTCCTCTCTTTTCCCCCTTCTGCACCTCTGTAAGGCTGGCGCAATCTGACCATTTTTTTGGGTATGTTTCTAATATATGTACACAGCATCACAGTTATTTAGGATGTATAATGAAGAGAAGAACCGACTGTGGCAGTCAGGGCCCAAAATGTCACACTCACTTCAAAATTCTATGACTAATTAAGACACAATTCCCTACAACTTTTGTGAAAATGTTGCTTCAAGCACCTTTATTTGCAGTCTAAGCAATTCCCTTTTGTTTGGAGGGTGTAAAACTCTGACGACTTTGCTGAGCCTTGCAAATGATCTTTAAAAAGGTAAATGGCTAACCTTATCAGTGGGTAAGGATGACTTGTAATCAGCAACATACAGTAGTGCTGATGAAATATTACAAAACAGATTTCCAGAAACTGTTTTTGAACTTCATCTGTGCTTTAAATACATTTTCCAAACAAATTATTTTTTTATATTTTTCATATATTTATTATCTCACCACATATTACAAAAAGTCCATTACTAACTTTTCATTAATGATAGATATAAAGAAAGATTTGCCAAAGAAATAACGTGAATATAGTTGGGATTTAATCTTGGAATTATAAGGGTCACTAGTGTTCTAGCTGCTCTTGCATCTTTTCATATGTAAGGAATGTATGTAACATTAAGGATGTGATCAGTGGTGTCATTGGGAACATTTATTTTTCAGATTAAATATTCTTTGCAGCTCTTTCTTGAAAGAACACATAATAGAATATTAAAGAACTAATCTGAGAAATGATCACCAATATTGAAAGGCTACAAATTGCTATTATGGCTTGGATAGTATTGCTTCCATTTGATTTTGTGAAGTGGAAAAGGAAAATCTAAGATGGAAAAGTTAAAATGTGGATCATTGTTTATTGAGAAGTTTCGCTTTTGGGGTTCACACAGTTCAGTATAACCTGTGTCCTTAAAGAGACTAGAACTCCTGAGGTACATAATTTAATTCTAAATTGCATCTGGATGTTTTAATGAAATAGAAGGCATACGTTTTTCTATACATACAGTGTTTCTCCATTATGCATTGTGATGGAGCTTATATTATTTGGCAAATACATATATTTTTAAGGAAAGCAGAGAAAAATGAATTGCTTGAAATTGAATGGAAAATCAGTCTCCCCATTCTCACTCAGAGTAAGCCTTCATCTTTATATTATCAGAAAAGAGGATAGGGGTATTCTGTAAATTATTGGACTTTTCTTCCCGCCAGGTAAAATTGTTATAGGATAAATGCATTAGAGTGTTCTGGATGTTAACTTTTTAATTGCTAAATCATCTTTAAACATCAAATTCCCATTGTGTATTTCTTTTTCTGGTCCCAGTTGATCAGAATGTATAATAAGATTGCCATTTAAAGGAATTCATTTTGTAGCTTTCAGACCTGATCATTCTCCAGAACAGGCTATAGAAATAATAGATGTGATCCATGGGAGTGATTGCATTCTAAATTTCAATAAAGTTATATTAAGATTGTTGTGTGAACAAGATCTCTGTGTCTGGTTAGATCCTTCCTTTCCACTCCCCTACATTGGAAATAACTTGTCCATTCAGTTATAGGGGCTTAGGGCCTGATCCAGCTCTCACTGAAGCCATCCCACGACCATCTACTGCCCGTGATAGTGGCATTCAGTGTACAGGGCCTTCTTAGTGTGAACTATGTTCAAATAGCCTCCAAACTTTAGAGGTTTCTTATGTTTGCTTGGTGAAATGCATGTTCAGTGTGCTGCTTTATCTTTTAGTATTGCATTCATGCTTTTCTCTTTTCATAGACTTTTTTTTTTTTTTGGTAATGGCAAGTGCATTTTGCTCACAAAAGATTCACATTCTCCCCTATTTTGAGATGCTACCCAGAAGCAACAGTTTTGTTCTTCAGGTAATCTGGAATGAGGATATCTGTTTACCTTGATTTTGCTTCAAATGAATTTTGATCAAGAGAAGATTTGATACTCTAGATATTGTAATTTAAGTATTACCGTCACAGGATTCAGGAACTTAGGTAGTGCTATTCTCTTTTGGTAAATTTCAAACATCCTAAGAAAACTCTTGAAAGCTTTTCACTCTGTTTTGTCTAAATGCATTTGCTCCTATTTCTGAGACACTTATATAGCAGAGGGCATTTGCTTATGTAACCAAGTCTACACTTAAAACTTTTACTGATATAGTAATGTCAGTTAGGGGTGTCATTTTTATGACATTTTAATACCAGTAAAAGACACAATTATACCAGCAATAAAGTGCTTTTGCAAGTGTAACTTACTTCTTTAGGGGAACTTGTGTAAGTTATGCTGACAGAAGCACTCTTTGCCAGTATAAGCTGTGTCTATACTAAGGCCTGGTCTACACTGGGTGGGGGGAATCGATTTACATAAATAACGGAGCTGAAGTCGACGTACTTAGATCTACTCACCGTGGTGTCTTCACTGCGGTGAGTCAACTGCTGACGCTCTCGTGCTGGTGGAGTACCAGAGTTGATGGGAGAATGCTCAGCGGTCCACGATAAATCGACTCCCGCTGGATCGATCACTGCCGGCTGATCCGGCGGGTAGTATAGACAAGCCCTAAGAGGATTTGCAGTGATAGCAACTTTTTTCTAGCATAGACTAGGCCTTAGGGAACAAGGAGGATTCATCACAAGACATGATGTAAGTGGTATGAATCTGCTTTATGAGTTTCCATTCTAGATTTTCAATTCTTTTCTGAAATGTAAGACTTGGGGAAGAGCCCTCGTTTTGCTCCATGTTTTGTGAGGTACCTAGCATGCCTAGGTGCCTAGCATGTGATTGTGGTAAAAATGAATAATAATATTTGCAAATCAGCCAGCTGGCATTCTACACCTATATTTTTCTGACCATACTGTGTAGTTTGGTGTTTTTTGCATTCAAGGCATCTACACTCTTAGCAGAATTGCAGTTTGTCTCTTGTGTACACTACTTTCTTTGAGAACAGGAATAATAGCTGAATTATCAGACCTCTATTTTTCTGTTTAGCTCCACAGTGATGTTTTTAGATTAATGTTTTGATAGGAATCCATTGTAAATTGGTTTTGTTAACAGACTCTTAATGCACAAGAACAGCCTTACTGGGTCAGACCAATGGTCGATCTGTCTCTGAGAGTGGCCAGTACCAGATGCTTCAGAGGGAGCAAACAGAACAGGGCAATTTTGAGTGATTCATTTCCTGTCATCCAGTCCCAGCTGGTAGCTGAAAGTTTAGGGACTCCCAGAACATGGGTTTGTATCCCTGACCATCTTGGCAATAGCAAAAATAGCTATTGATGGACCTAGCCTCCATGAATGTATCTAATTCTTTTTTGAAACAGTTATACTTTTGGCCTTTAGAATATCCCATGGCAACAAGTTCCACAGGTGGACTATGTGTTGTGTGAAGGAGTATCTCCTTTTTTTGGTTTTAAACCTGCTGCCTGTTAATTTCATAAGGTGATCTCTAGTTCTTGTGATATGTGAAGGGGCAAACAACACTTCCCTGTTCACTTCTCCATACTGTTCTTGAGTTTATAGACCTTTGTCATATCCGCCCTTAGTTGTGTATTTTCTAAACCAGTGGTTCTCAAAGCCGGTCTGCAGCTTGTTCAGGGAAAGCCCCTGGCGGGCCGGGCCAGTTTGTTGACCTGCCGCGCCCGCAGGTTCGGCCGATCGCAGCTCCCACTGGCCGCGGTTCACCGCTCCAGGCCAATGGGGGCTGTGGGAAGCGGCGCGGGCTGAGGGATGTGCTGGCCGCCCTTCTGGAGCCCACATTGGCCTGGAGCGGTGAACCGCAGCCAGTGGGAGCCGCGATCGGCCGAACCTGTGGACGCGGCAGGTAAACAAACCGGCCCAGCCTGCCAGGGGCTTTCCCTGAACAAGCGGCAGTCCGGCTTTGAGAACCACTATTCTAACCTGAACAGTCGCAGTCTTTTTAATCAGTCTTCATGTGGAAGCTGTTCTATACTCCTAATCATTTTCGTTGCCCTTCTCTGCACCTTTTTCAATTCTAAAATATCTTTTTTGAGATGGGACAATCAGAATTACATGCAGTATTCAAGATGTGAGTGTACCATGGATTTATATAGAGGTAATATGGTATTTTCTGTTTTATTATCTGTCCCTTTCCTAATGGTTCCTAACATTCTGTTCTCTTTTTTGACTGCCACTGCACAATGAGCGGATGTTTTCAGGAAACTATCCATGATGACTCCAAGATCTCTTTCTTGAATGGTAACAGCTAATTTGTACCCCATAGTTTTGTACGTATAGTGGGGATTATATTTTCCATTACTTTGTACTTTATCTGCCATTTTGTCCCCCAGTTTTGTGAGATCCCTCTGCAATCTTTGCAATCAGCTTTGGATTTAACTATCTTGAGTAATTTTGTATTGTCTGCAATTTTTGCCTCCTCACTGTTTACCACTTTTTCTAGATCACTTGTGAATATTTTAACAGCACAGGTCCCAGTACAGATCCTGGGGGACCCCACTATTTACCTCTCTGCATTATGAAAACTGATCATTTATTTCTACTCTTTGTTTTCTATCTTTTAACTAGTTACTATTTAATGAGTATCCCGTGACTCTTTACTTTGCTTAAGAGTCTTTGGTCCCAGACCTTGTCAAAGGCTTTCTGTAAGTCCAGGTACACTATCTCAACTGGATCACATTGTCCACATGCTTGTTGACTTCCTCAAAGAATTCGAATAGATTGGTGAAGCATGCTTTCCCTTTACAAAAGCTGTGTTGACACTTCCCCAATTTATCATCTTTATCTTCGTAACTGATAATTTTGTTCTCTACTGTAGTTTCAGCCAGTTTGCCTGGGGTAATGAAGTTAGGCTTACTGGCCTGTAATTACCAGAATGGTCTCTGGAGCCTTTTTTAAAAATCAGCATTACATTAGAAACCTCCAGTCATCTGGTACAGAGGCTGATTTAAGGGATAGGTTATATACCACAGTTAGAAGTTCTGCAATTTCATATTTGAATTCCTTCAGAATTCTTGGGTGAATATCATCTGGTTGTGGTGACTTATTACTGTTTAATTTATCAGTTTGTTCCAAAACCTCCTTTACTGACACCTCAATCTGGGTCAGTTCCTCAGATCTTCAGCTAAAAAGAATGGCTTCAATGTGGAGATCTCCCCCATATCCTTTGCAATGAAGAATGATAAGACACAATAAAATACAGAATATGTTAAAAATAGGTGCAATAAAACCATAGCTATACAGATGAAAACAAGAATGTAAGTGGTCCTAAATTCAAATCTTAGTAGTTTCTTTATTATCTGTTGTTGATCTTACTATGGGTGGGACCTCCTTTTCTGAGGCAGAGATTGGGCAGAGATATTTCTCCCACTTTTGGAGGGTTATGGGGAAATTGGGCAGATATTTCTTCCCCCCCAGAAGCAGGATTAGAGGGACTATTGCAGAGGACCAGGTAGCCCCTAACAGCCATTTACTATGGGCTTGTCTACAGAGTGATACTAAGGACAATTAATCCAAATTAATCCAAACTAATGGTGTGAGTTTAAGTAGATTAATTAAACTATAATAAACCCCAGTGTGGACACTCTTATTCAGAATTAGAATAGCCTTAAAATTTGGTTTAGCTTATTTCACTTTGGAAGTGAATTAAGCGGAACTGAATTAAGGTCACTTTAATTCTGAGTAAAGAGTATCCACACACAATTTAATGTGGTTTAACTAATCCACTTTAAATTCACACCTTCATTTAATTCAGATTAATTTTCCTGTGTATCCCTGTATAAACCAGCCCTGTGGTTGTTGCTAAGGCTGACTAGGATTAGACTAAATGAAAGAGAATATGGACTTTTCTTAAATTCAGACTAATGGCAGACTTTAGTAGGAAAACCAAAGGATTCCTACTATTGTTATAAAATGTGCAATATAATAAAGACAGTGAATTCCCTAAAAACATTTTTATATGATAGTTTATACAAACCGAGGGTGTCTTGTGAATGAATAATAGATTGCACAGATATAATCATGATTCTCGCTTGAACTGTTTAATTTATTATAGCTTCTAAAAGGCACTTGTCTGCAGCATATTCAGCTCCAAATACAGTATTAGAACATACTGCTGCAAAGTCTCTGTTTTATTTAACTTACTCAGATGGTCTCAAACCTTATAACTTTAATAGTTTTTGAGGGCAAAAGAGAGAGAATCACCTCACATAGACATTTTGCATGGAGATCCTGATTTTCATACCTGATGAGTTGGATTGCCAAAGATATGCCCATGTTTTTAGTATACTAAAAATCCATTAAAATTTGTTGAGAAATATATTGGATTAGACAACTAAGAATATCTGAAGTGGAGCTGGCAGAACAGTTAGCTCCTACCAGCTTAAACCAATTTTCTGTTTTTGGATGTACAATTTCTTAGTTGTCCTACAAAGATGTATGCATGGACAGTCTTATGCACTGTGTGTAGTCTTGTTGAACTCAATAAAATTGCTCACAATGTGTGAAGTTAAACACATGCATAATACTTTGCAGGATTGGGGCCTATGTTTTTTTCCACTTATTTTCTTCTTCATTAACGTATTGAACACCCCCTTTATATATGTAAAATGGGTATACTGAATTAGCATGAGACATACATGTAGATAGCTCTGTGCTTCCCTGGGGTTGGTAGAGGCATTAAACGTTCCTAAAGCAGAACCCAGTTTGTAATTATTTCTGTTGTCTTTTTCTGCTTTTACTTTTTCCCATATTTGCATATCTTTTCTTTAGTGATCTTGGAGGGAACATTGATAGTGTGTATAAAAGAACCCGTCAAATACTAGCCTGTGGCCTTCTATTTCAACATGGTTTTGACTGACTGTGTACTGGAGCTTGTATTACAAACATTCACACAGGGATTTCCCTTTTTGACTATAAGAACTAAATAAGTCTTAATGCTTTCTGAACATTAGAGTCAGCATTCAGCAACCATGAGGTGTTTGCTTAACAATGTGTAGTTCACAGGAACATCCGAAGAAGTGGGTTGTAGCCCACGAAAGCTTATGCTCTAATAAATTTGTTAGTCTCTAAGGTGCCACAAGTACTCCTGTTATTTTTACAGGAACTGATTGGTTTCACAGTGTAGGGTGGAATAATTGCCATAACCTAGTCTCTGCTGATGCATCTTATATAGCCATTTCTGCTACCTGAAGAACTCCTGCTTCCACATTTTCTGATGTTGGTACCACTACGTGCTCTGAATTAGCACATGATTTCCAGCTGATGAAAATCACTCTTGGTGTCTCAAAGATGAAACTACTAGGGTTGAGAGTCACTAAATACTATTGTTATCCTGTGACTCTGGAGCCTAAAAGAGGGATCCTAAATGCAACCATGGTTTTGAGAAAAATCCCACATTCTGTCACTGCCAATGGAAACTATAACTGAGAAACTCCAAGATAAATAGCGAATGACATTCTCCTTGTATAGTCCACAATACATTTGCTCAAGAAAAGAAATAGTTTAAAGAACATGACATGCAGTTCCTGATGTAGAAAAAATCCCTTGTGTGCCTAATACATTGGAAAACATTGTTCGAGAACAGCTCATCCTGCTGTAAAATTTGCCTCCATAATATTATCAAGGTCATTATCAGCTTAGGTTATCTGCCTCATATGTATTGAACATAATGTCTGAGGTCAGCTTTCACTTGCAAATGCAAATATGTGGAATATTTGCTCTGATTTTGTTTAAGAATCAATGTAAGTTATTTTGTTTCACATCCACTCTTTTTTACTCTTCTCACTCATCCTGGAGTAGTCTTCTCCTTAGTTGTTCAATAAACATATACTTTTCGTACAGCTAAAATTAGGGAATAACAATTTTATGTAAACTAGGCAGTGGAGTCACCCTGTTCCCCCTTTTACATCTAAATGTTGTGCAAACAACCCTTATGTATATTATACTTGTGGACTGGCTCTCTTACAACCCTTTCTAAATTATACAGAATTAGGATGATCTGATTGTTAGATGACCGGTTTTGTTGTTGAAGTTCAGGATATTTTTCCTGTTTTTTTTTTTTTTTTTTTTTAAATTTTTAAACTAAATCCAGTATGTATAAGGCATATATCATAAGTTGGTGATCTAGGCTATCCCATAATAAGGACAATGTGTTGTTGCATTGCTGCTAGAGTAGTATGGGTGTGAGATTGTGACTCAGGAACTCTCCCCACAGCATATGCTGCTTGACACAGCAGCGTAATTACACTATCAGGCACATTGAGGGGGTGAAGCTCCTTCCTGCCCACTTGAATGAGCTGGGGACATAGTGGACCCTGCTTCTCCTGCACTCTGGAAGCAGTGGTATAGTACACAACCATAAGGGCATACATAGGGGTGCTTAATGCCCCCTCTAATCAATTGTGCAGGGTCGGCCACGAGCTGGTCCAGAGTACTGTATATACTCGTTCATAAGCCGAATATTTTTGGTAAAAAAGTGATGCAGCAAAGGGGGGGGGGGTCGGCTTATAAACAGGTCTACACCAAAATTTGATGATTTTAAACTCTATGGAATCATTGAATTGAATATCTAATACATTGTCGTTTTGTTGACTTGGAGCGTCTGCAGGCATGGAGCTCCTCAGTTCCCTGTGGCCGCGGTTCGCCGTTCCCAGCCAACGGCTCCCATTGGCTAGGAACAGCGAACCACGGCCACAGGGAGCTGAGGGGCTCCATGCCTGCAGATGCTCCAAGTAAACAAAATGTCCCGACCCGCCAGCGACTTACCCTGATGGGCCAGGAGCCAAAGTTTGCCAACCCCTGAAATATAGGGTCGGCTTATGAAAGGGTCATACAGTTTTTGCTATTTTTACCTAACCATCTTGGGGGGTCGGCTTATAAATGAATGAGCTAATGAACGAGTATATACATGGTATATTACCAGTTTAAATGGTTAGGGGTGTGTGTGTGTTGTCCATTAAATAATCCTGATAATCCGAACCTGTCCCCCACCCCATCCATGGACCTGAATGCTGCCTTGTTCTCAGCACCTTTGGAGATTTTAGATCAGGGGTCAGCAACCTTTCAGAAGTGGTGTGCCAAGTCTTCATTTATTCACTGTTATTTAAGGTTTCGCATGCCAGTAATACATTTTACATTTACAGGGGCCGGCGGATGGAATCCCAGACTGGCAGCGGGCTCAGCGGGCCACTGGCAGGAAGCAGTCGGTCTGGGGTTCCATCCACCAGCCCCTGCCAGCCAGGATCCTGGCTGCAGGCCCCGCTCAGCCCGCTGCCGGTCTGGGGTTCTGTCCACCCAGGCCGGCAGTGGGCTGAGTGGGGCCGGTGGCCGGGACCCCGGCTGGCAGGGGGCTGGCGGACGGAACCCCAGGCCGGCAGCAGAGTGCCACTGAAAATCAGCTTGCGTGCCGCAGGTTGCTGACCCCTGTTTTAGATAAATGGGACTCAGATTCAAACTGTTGTTGTTTTTGCTTTGTAAAACAAAATCCCCTATTAGTGTGGCCCACGTTTGGATAGTTTGGTTACAAATAGAATACTGTGGAACATTGCTACATTTTCCCCACACTTGAGAAATGAATGTTAGACATTAGGTGTCTCCTCTGATTACCAACCTGCCATAATTACTCAATGTTTTTGAAAGCGGTTCAACCGATTTTTACCATGTCTTCATATTTGTTCTCTTTTTTCTAGAATATCATTCAAGTTTTAGGATGCTATGGGGACTTGGGTCACTAATGATTGGCTTTTAAATACTGACAACAAATATTCTTCAGAGATTCAGAGTTTAAGGCCAGAAGGGACTACTACGTCATCTAGTCTGACCTCCTGTATATCACAGGTCACCAAGACCATCCAATACCCACTCACTGCATCCAGCAACCAAAATTTGACCAAAGTATTTTAGCCTATAAGAAATCAGATTATGTGCCACAGGCAGAGAATAGGAAGATCCAAGGTGCACCAGTGCCTGAGGCTCCCACAGTGACAGAGAAATGATTTAGTGAGATATACCCAGATAATCCTGGCAAATGATCCACGACCCGCATGTTGCAGAGGAAGGTGAAAACTCTACAAGATCACTGCCAATTTGATCTCGGGGGAAATTCCTTTTTGACCTCACATGTGGTGATCAGTTAGGCCCTGAGCATGAGATCAAAAACCAGCCAGCCACATACCTGAGAGAGAGATTGTACTTGACCGTCCCCTTGCAAAGTCCCTTCTCCAGCCATGGCCATCCTTGATGCTTCAGAGGAAGGAGTTCCACCCCTCCCAGGAATATGTTGGGGAAGGGGAAAAAACCTCTTCATGATCCATGCAGGTGATATTGATATTTTGGCAGCTTTTGCAGCAATCCTTCAGTCCGGCTTGACTGCATAACACTGTTGGACTAAAAGTAATGCATTTTTAGAAGTACTTTTCCTTTATTCTTTGTCTTTTGTATTTCACTTAATTTGGACAGTAGAATATTGACTACAATACTGACTTTTGATTCTAGTCTGTTTCTGGGTAGTTTCTAGTTTTCACGTTGTAGTACAGTGCTGCAGAGTTTGAGAAATGTTTAAGTCCCGAACTACAGTAGAACCGCAAAGATACGAACACCAGAGTTACGGACTGACCGGTCAACTGGACACCATGGGGAACCGGAAGTAAGCTATCAGGCAGCATCAGAGACAAAAAACAAACACCAGAAAGTACTGTGTCTGTATTGCATCTTAAAGGTAGGCACATCTGGACTGCCTGTCCTCACCCCCTACTCGCCATGGCTCAGGGCAGTCGCAGGTAGGAGGTGATGAATGTCGTGTGTGTCCCCCCCCGCTGGGAGGGGACAAGCTTGTAAGCTCAGAGCCTGGGAAAGAAACTTCCCAGCTGCTACTGAGACCTGGCCTGGAGTGTAAGCTGCTGGAGCTGGAGCCCAATCTCCTGCCTGCATGCTGCGCTCTGGAGGAGCAGCTCAGTTTTAAAGGGTCACAGCCTGCACCATGCGCCCACTGACACTGCGGTGTCCCAGGGTACCTCACTCATCATCCTTGCAGTCAGGGGGCTAGAACCAGCTGCCTATCCTCACCCCCATTCACTGGGCAGCCTCTGCAGAGCTGAGAGCTCCTGCTCCGAGCAGTCCGCCCTGAGAAGCATCCCATAATGGCTTCTTCAGAGTTACAAACATTTCAGAGTTACGAACAACCTCCATTCTCGAGGTGTCCATAACTCTGAGGTTCTACTGTACTTAACATTGCTCTTTTTAAAGACTGCATTGAAATCCCAGTCCGTCATGTTCCTGTGGTTTAAGGCTTACGTGAGTGATATTACCATGCCAATTTTTATAAATGGAAATGTGTTTAGATCATAAAATCCAATCATAACTGGAGTTCCAGGTGGTTCATCTTTAGGACCTATCTTGTTTTCAATTTGTTTAGCTCCATTGGCTATTATTTCCAAATATGGGTTGAAGTGTCACAATTATGCTAATGATAGCGGTTTTGTTGCTCTGTTAATAAAGAAGTGCTGTGGGTATTCCATTGTTTAAATGCTGTTTGAATATCTGGGAATGGATGTCCGTACATTTCTTGTGTTTGAACTTCAGCAAATCTTAGGTGCTAACTATTGAACCTCAGGCTATTAAGTGTGCCAAATTTTTACTTTGATACTGGGTCCAGAAATTATTTCACTAAAACACGTGACTTGGGGTTTTTAAGGTTTCTGCATAATTGTTCAATGGTGGCCTATGTGTTTAGGGCTGCATTTTGCTATTTGAGAAAGTTGTTGCCAGGGGAGTTTACTGCTGCAGTTAGGAGCCATATTATTTTCAAAACTAGGTTTATTGTAGTTCTGTCATGATAGGCTATATTAAAACTTAGTTTGATTGGTCACTATAACTTAAAATGTTGCAGGTACTGTAGAAGTTTAACTGGATAAAAAAATCATATTACTGCTACGTTAGAATCTAGCCAATTCACACTAATGACTGGGAGACAGATAACAAATGACTGAATTTTGCCAGCTAACAAAGAATAATAAAAAGCAAATCCATTACAAAATGTATGGTATTCATTTATTTAAAAGATATAATTTAGTTCAATTATTGATAATACTTCAGTGTATTCTAGTAAACACACCACTGTCCTCCCATCTCTCTCAACTTCACCTTCTTCCCACCAAAACTCTATTTTGTACCTTTTTCCTCCCAACTCACTTGTTACGATATATAAACTTAACCCTAGAACTGATGAATGCATTGATCTCCTTGGGGCTCCACCAGTGGCCATCATTGGGGTCTACCCTGCATCCCCTAAATGTTAACAAACTCAAGAGGGAATCAAAGGGGAAGATATATATCAAAGGTGAGGAAGCCCTCATCGAGACTGGTCTACCCACCAAGCTCCTTTAATATTAAACTACTGAGAATGGTAAAGACCAAAGGTGATGGAGACAGGAACTGTGTTTATTTTTTTGGTCCAGGGGCCTCAGTTTTACTGAACATTTAGCTATCTTCTAAAAGCTCTATTGTCTACCCCTTAATATTGACTGTTTTCATTAATACATTTTAGCTCTAGAACTCACTTAGCCAGTAAATAATAGATCTTGTTCATCATGAGTGTATTTTTAAGGCTTTTGAATAAACTTTTCATGTTGATCTCGCTTTTGTTTTTTCTACTGATTTATTTTTTAGGATTGAGTATTTTACATTGTGGTGATCCATGATGCCAATAGTCCTGAATTCTGTAAAGCACGTAAGCATATGCTTGAATTTAAGCACATGAATAGTCCCCACCGATGGCATTGTTTCTTAGATCAGTCAGACTACTCGTGCTTAAAGGTAAGTATGTGCTTAAGTGCTGGATTATAGCCTATACTGATAAAATTTGATTTATATAGACCTTACTTTTCTCAAAATACGACTTTTCAATCTTTTATCTTTAGCAGTCTTATACTGAAGTATGTAAATCTCAACATTTCAATTGCACCACATTGCAGGGTGGTTGTTTTTTTGCAAACTTACTGAAGTATGTATGTGTGTGCGTGTATAAAATTATCTCAAAACTGTATTGTAATAAAATCCAGTACCAATGGCATGCCAAGGTGCTGTGAAGTGTTTGTAGAACACAGTGTAAACCATCTAGTTCATAAAATATCACTCAATGTCTTGAAGGGGAACCTTACACTAGGAGTAATCCAGACAAGTCAATAGAACCACTTATAAAGTTGAAGAAGTCTCAGTGTGAGTAAAACTACCACACTCTAGCCCTTATGGAAGCATTTTAGTTGGAATATGTGATACCTTATTTAATTTACCTGTTTTCTGTTTACAGTCATATTAAAAAACATTCTAACTACATCAGGAGGGTAGCTAGTACAGTGCTTTTGCTTTTAATAATACTCAGAACTTACTGTATATAACACTTTACAAACATTGCCATAGTTAAGTATTTTTGTCTCCCTAAACCTGGAATCCCAATCTGCCATGCAATTGCCATCTCTTTTTTTCAAATTCCTCTTTAAAACATACTTCTTGATGATGATAACTATTAGTAGAGAAACAACTACAATAAAACCATGGAAGGAATAAGTTGTATGATGTGCTTTGCTGCTTCGTCACACTGATTTTTTTTTTGTTGCCTCCCTACCCTCAGCTTTGCAAGATGTCTACCTAGATTGTAAACTCTTCAACGTAGGGAATTGTCATTTTGTGTGTCCATAAAGCACTGACCATATTAATGCTGTACAAATAATAACAAAAATGAGATCCTAATTTCACTGAAGAGAGGCAGAGAGGGGCTTTGATTTGCCTGAGGCCATAGAGGGATTTGAAGTCAGATCCAGGATTAGAACTCGTGTTCCTGGCTCCAAAGCCAGTATTTAGACCATAAGACACCCCTATTCTCCCCTATTTTATGTTGCTTTCTGATGATACTTTTTAAAGTACATTCATAAAACCCAGTACTGCAGATTCTTGATACATGTACATGCAGTCACTAGAAACCCAAAACTGAAGGCTGTTGTGTGATGCAAGTTAGACTAATTTTTGTGTGGATGAAAGTTAGATCCTCATGCTTGAAAATCTAGTTTAAGGATTCTAAAGTAGGCTATTATTTTTTAATGCTATTGAAAACTGTTCACCAATTAGACACTATCTGTTCTAAAACTTTCTGTGAATTATCAGATGAACACAAAATCATATTTCCCTTTTTGAGACAGATATCACTGCTGTCTTTATAGGTAAAGGTGTGTTTCACATGTACATGTAGATTACTCTTTAATACTTCTTGAATCTGCTTTCAATGTACTGAGATTTTTCAACGTAGTGGTTACAAAAATTTTGCTAATGCGCAGTTTCATACTGCGAGTTATATGCGTAATATTGTGTCCAGTGGGATTCTGTATTGCAAAATTTGCATAGTTATAGTTCTAGTGACATCGTATCTCACATGAAGAACCCAGGGACCTGATACAATATCAGTAAAACTGTCTCCTAGGTATGATTCAAACAGTTTTATTAGCAACATATGGGGTATGAAGGAGCCACAGAGGGTAGTTTTGAGTGTAAGGGTGCTGGACTGTCTTTTTCAGCATGTAATTATATCAGTTCTCTTCTATGGCATTATTTGTAGCTGCTCTGGGATTGCTGAAAAATAACTACTAATATGGTGACACAAAGGATCAGAATAAATTATAATTGTTGACTTTGCAAGAAATTCGTTGGCAAAAAGGCTTACTTTCCCAAGCTCAGTTGTCAGTTCTGCTTTTAGCTTTGTATCTAAGCCATATATACAAAATAATGTTTTCATGAAAGTCTTAGGTTTTACTGGCATTCTGACTCTCTCGCATAATAGATATTCAAAAAGTAAGTCAGAGATTTCAATTGGCAATATGGTTATTTTTCTTTTTTTATCTCTGCTCTTTGCTAGCCATTTAAGGCTAAGAACATGCTATTTGTGTAATTGGTAACTAGTTATCAAATGTTTTTATTGCTGGAATAGAACGCATTTCTCAGTATCAAAAATGAGTTATCTTCAGATAATCAGTTCATCATTTTAAAACAGTTGTTTGGACATTAAATCCTAGCAACGATACAAACTGAGGATTTTATTAGTAGTATTTTTAATAATAATTTATTCTTAAATGTTAATACCTCATGGTGTAGTGAAAAATGGCAGAAGTTAAGGTGTTTAATGTTTTTGCTATCCACTAATTGAAGCACCAGCACAATATATTTGTTTAAGAGGAGGAATATGTTGACTGCTGCCCTAGTAATGTTTTAAAATATTTGTGTATTTAAGCACTGTGGGTCAGATTATGCCTCTATGCAGAAAAACCTGCATAGGGGCTAGGAAATTCCCTGAGATTCTGCTCACAGAATTCCCCACTCATGGCATTTGGCTTTGTTGCAGAATAACTGGGGGGCCAGCTCGCAAACCATCCTGCATCCCCAAGAGATCTGTGGAGGACTGTGACATTCTTCAGGGTACAATCTAGACTGATGGACAGCTGTGTCCCCTCAATTCTCCAACCTGGGGTGCCTTTTACACTGCTTCACTGTGAGAGCAACCACTCCTGATCTGCTCAGACATCGCCTCCAACATGTAAATCACTCCCAGCTGTATGAATGTTGTAGCCAGCCACCCATGAGTTACAGTGTGGGAAACACTAGCAAACTCCCAGTCCCAGACTTCCCCCCCAGAAATGTGTCTTGTACTGCTCAGCACCTTCCTGGAGAATACAAGCTCATATAAAGTCCGTCATTTCGTTAATAGAAAATGATATGCACAAACCTTGTTATCTCAAATGGAGTTTCCCAAACACTTCGATCCAAACACACACTGGTTTAGATAAAACAATAAAATAAGTTTATTAACTACAGAAATAGAGATTTAAAGTGATTACAAGTAAGGAGGCAGAAAAGTCAGAATAGGTTACAAAGAAATTAAAGTAAAATGCAAACTAAGTGACTTCAAAGCAAAAGTTTCTCTCACCACATGCTCTAGCACTCTTACTGGCTGGAATCCTTCCAGCCAGGACCTTGCCTCAATTTGTGTTAATTTCCTCATCAGTCAGGTGGTGTTGATGCCGTGAGAAGAGATGAATGGAGAGAGAGATTTTGGGGCCTTTGCTCTCCTTTCTTATAGTTCTCTTTTTCTTTGAAAATAATCTCAGCTGAGGTTCTGGAGATGGGAACCTCCAGCTGTTCGTTGCCAAGATGTAAATTTCTTTCTTGCACCCTTTTTCCTGCCAAAGAATGGCTTCTTAACCAGGCGATAGTCCATTTAATTTCATTGACACCTGGCTGAGGCGTCAGTTCGCCTTCTGTCCCTGAGGAACTGGTTTGTGGCTGTTTTCCCATATTTAGAATATGTTTTA
Source organism: Emys orbicularis (assembly GCF_028017835.1). NCBI lineage: Eukaryota > Metazoa > Chordata > Testudines > Emydidae > Emys > Emys orbicularis. Next base: position 23,424,964 of record NC_088693.1, on the reverse strand, counting down.
GTAACGTCATACAGTAGAATCGTTTAACTTTACATACAATGTTGCCACACATATTTTACCATGACAATAATGATCAGCAAATTATGAGTTTTCAAATGATACTCACAATGCATACTTAATCCATTATAATTTTGTAAAAAGGGTGAGCCTAGGGATACTGACTGTCACAGTGACATAAGGCTACCCATGCAGAGGCACTGAATCTGAGACACCTGCCTCCTCCTTAGTGGTTATTAGAGAAACACCCTCAATTTCTGCTTTGGGAGTTCATTTTAAGAGTGTCCCCCAGCATTGAGGGATTTCCTCAGCAAAGTCAACACAGTTTTTGGTTGTATTAACTTTCCTCTAGTGTTTCTAGTAGATGCCAGGAGCAGGTTGTGCATCCTCCCCACTCAGTACTCCAGTCTCAATCTCAGCTTGCCCATGTGAAGATTCCCAGATGCACAGAGTCATTACATTATTTACTTAACTCAGTGGCAAAGACACAACATCTGTTTTCTAATTGGAAAATGAACAGATCCCAACTTTTAGTCACATAAATATCATAACCTCTGTGTTACCCAGCATGTATGGTCCCAAGGCTACCACTCAGTATAGTAAAGCTGTGCATCTTCAAAATGTATTTATTTAAAAAATAAACAAAACTTACACTTATTGTGGCCTTACAATAACAAAAAATGTACAGTTTTGATGCAGTTGCACTTACATGCTTTGTATTTTTCTACTTTTTGTTTTTCTGTTTCTGTTTAAGCAGACTGCAGGATTTTTGTAAATTTCATTTTACTGCCTGCCCACAAGACGGAAGCAGGTGAGAAGAGCTTGGGAAAAAGGCAATACCTATATGCACTTGCAATACATAACACCGTTGATATTTCATACTTTTAGTCTACCAATCTTGCACATCCCTTTAACTTGTATAACATAAACATTTTATATGTTTGTAAAGTTTTATATAATTATATTTAAAAAACCTATTAAAGACTAAAACTGAATATCAGAGATGAAAAACATCACAATAGCAGGGAGCATTACACTGAGAACTTGTACACCACTTTTCACTTCTTAGTTTCTACACATTGCACTGCTTTTTAGCCTCTCTTTTTAAACTCTGAATGATTTTAAAATCTGGGTAGCTAATTTACAGAGAGGTTATTGCTTTTGTAGTTCAAGTTGTGGCTTAAAATATTTATATCGTCAAGTTTATTTTTTCTGAAAGAATATATCCCCCTGAGGTATAATAATACTTTCCACTTAGGGCTGGTCTACACGAGAAAATTAGATCGAACCAGCTACATCGCTCAGGGGTGAGAAAATTCCACAACCCTTAGGTTAGTTTAACTACGTCACTATGTCCTGGTTTAGACAGTGCTAGGTTGATGGAAGAATTCTTGAACTGGCCAGAGATAGACAACCCCTAGCATCAAGAGGAGAGGTGAAGTCCTGCTCCCCCGGGACACACATGAAGATTGTGCCTACGTGGCATCCATTGGCTAGACCAGGGGTCGCCCAGCCGCTGGCCCCGCTCAGCCCGCTGCCAAACCCGGGCTGGGCGGGGCTGGCGGTCAGGACCCCGGCAGGCAGCAGCGTGCCATTAAAAAACCTGCCCGGCCCAGCCTGCTCTTCTCCGCTCCCCGCCCCCCGCTCTCTCCTGCGGGGGCAAGGGGCAGAAGCTTGGTCCTGCCGGCGGCTGCTGCTGCAGGGCAGCCTCCACTGGCAGCCAAGCTCCCTTCTCCCCTGTTTCTTCCCTCAGCGTGCTGGGTTCCTGCCCCTCCTCCTCTACCTCCCTGCGGCCGAACAGCTGATGGCCCTGGAGAGGGAGGGGGAGAAGTGGAGCCGGAACCGCAGCCGCAGCATGCTCACTGCTCCGGAGAAGAGGCGGGGACGGGGCCTTGGGGAAGGAGGGTGGAATCAGGGCATATCCCCTCCAGTCCCCTGCTGTGAGCCGCTCAGGGCAGAGGGCTGGGAGCATCCCCACGACTCCAGCCCACACCCCAAGGCCCCTGCATCCCCCTCACACATACCCAGCCCCCTGCCCTGACCCCTGCACTCCCCCACGACCCCAGCCCTGACTCTGGCCTTTTTCTCCCCCACAAAACTTTTCGCATAAGCTGTTAGGGGAAAAGTAATAGTGCTGCTTTTTTAAAAGAAATCCCCCCTTTTTTGCATCTCGTACCTCCTAGGTTGTGAGGTATGCCCAGCGGATTCTCAGCGAGGAACACCTGATGAATGGAGAGGTCAGCTACATGAATGCTTCTAAAGAGTCATCCAAAATTAATAAATGTAATTATAGGAGTGTAAATGTATCCTGGTTTTGATTGCCCCCTGAACACTTATTTGAATTTTTTTTCCAGACAAGCTGAGTTGTCTGCGCACAAAGAATGTAAATTATTTGCATTTGCAGTGTCCAGCTCCCCCACACTCCATGCCCTGACTCCTGCACCCCCTCACACGCCCCCAGCCCTCTGCCATGACTCCTGCACCACCCACACATACCCAGCCTCCCCACACCCTGACTCTTGTACCCTCCCACCCCCACCCTGAGCACCAAACGGAAACTCCTGCACCCTTCCCCGCCCACACATTCCCACCTGCACCCCTCACACCCAATGGGAGCTGCCCAGGTAAGCGCTCCACACCCAAACCTCCTGTCCCAACCCTGAGTCACCCCCCCCCCCAATTCTAGCTCCTGGCCAGACCCTACACCCCAACCCCCAGCCTGCTCCTTCACCCCCAGCCCTGTGCTCAGTGCACTTCCACCCTCAGCTCAATGCAGAGAGAGAGGAAGAGAATGGGCTAAAACCAGGGATAAGGTAGGTACCCACTGTATGTGGGCAGGGCCAGGACCCCAGACCGGCAGCGGGCTGAGCGGGGCCGGCAGCTGGGACCCTGGCTGCAAGGAGCTGGCGGACGGAACCCCAGACCGGCAGTGGGCTGAGCCGCTCAGCCCACTGCCGGTCTGGGGTCCTGGCCGCCGGTCCCGCTCAGCCTGCTGCTGGTCTGGGGTTCTGGCTGCCGGCCCCTTGCCAGTCGGGGTCCCAGCCGCAGGACCCGCTCAGCTCACTGCCAGCCTAGGTGAATGGAACCCCAGGCTGGCAGCGGGCTGAGCGGGCCGGCAGCATAAGATCAGCATTTTAATTTAATTTTAAATGAAGCTTCTTAAACATTTTTAAAATCTTGTTTACTTTTACATACGACAATAGTTTAGTTATATAGTATATAGACTTATAGAGAGAGGCCTTCTAAAAAACGTTAAAATGTGTTACTGGCATGCGAAACCTTAAATTAAAGTGAATAAATGAAGACTCAGCACACCACTTCTCGCCGACCTCTGGGCTAGACTATGGATGGGATGGAAGACATGATTGCCTCACTCACTTGCTGTGTATGGAGCCATAGGGGCATACAGCAGTTATTCTCCAATACCTGTTGCCTTGTGCTCCCTACCCTGTGATAAAGGTATAGTTTGAATGTCATTTCCAGGATGTTGGGGTCTGACAAAATCACCACATTTGGGTATTAGGAAGATTTTTTATTTTTTTACCTTGGCACAAGATTGGCAAGGTGTCCAATAGGTTTTCTCACCTTTCTAGCAGCACCCTGAGCTTCAGTTTTAGGTTAATAAGGAGTAAGGACAGGAATTAAAAGTTGTAAGATTGTAAGTGAGGTTTGTAATTTCATCACAACTTGCAGCCAGAATCCAGTGTGGGTAAGAGGCTCAAAAGGGCCAGCTCCCAGAGATAAGCATGAGTGATGAACCCAAGAGATGACTGGTAGACCTAATGGCCCAGGGGTGCTGGAACAATTTGTATAATCGGGATGCCGAGAGCCATTGAACCCAACTGTAAACCCTGTATATGATGGAAAACACTTAAAGCCAGGGGGTGCAGGAGCACCCCTTGTTTCAGCACTTATTTAATGGCCTATAGGAAGGAAGGGAAACCTTAAGTTTTTGAAGACTGAGATGGTCTTCATGTATACCCTCATTTCCCCCCTTTTGAGACAGAATCAGAGGACTCACAGGTGGGCTGAATCCTAGGAGGTAGGCTGAATCCTAGCGGCTAGGCTGAATGGGGCCAATCCTGAATATTGGTTATTTGGCATGGAGGCAATTTAACACCATTCTGGATCCAAGTAAATATTTGGTATTTTTTGGTGGGGAGAAATTATCCGTTAAAGTTTAATAAAACTGTGGCTTTCTGCTTTAAAATCTGTCCCTATGTCAGTGTTTCTTTCCGCATATCCCAATCAAGATGAAGTGTTCAGATTTTGTGAATTTTATTTGCATATATTTGTAATGTATGTAACCCAAATTTCTCGCAGTATTTTGATGAAAGCTTAGAAATTATTATCCCCAAAGCAGTGGACATTCTCAGGGAGCTAAAAAGCTACTCCACTGGTAATATTTGTACAACAGCTAGGGTTATCTCTTTGACTCCAAGAAAAGCTTACAACTCCACATTTAACAGCTTCTGTAGCTCTCACACATAATTTTTACGTATAGCATATTTATAAATGCTATGCAGCTTATTTTGACATACTTTCATTTCATTTTGACATCCTAATTGACCTGCAGCATTTGACTCAGCCCATCAAGACTATATTGACATTGTATATATAAAATCTTGTAAATAAAATAGCTTAAAAGATTTTAGAAATTACATGAAATGGAAAAAGGAATGTTAACAGAGACATTTGTGTAGTACATTATGAAATTATCAAGACCTTAAAAGTCAATATTAGAAATATACCAGCACAACTAATATTTGTTATATTAACTTCTTTATAGATTGAATAATTTTCTGCTGATATATTTTAAATCTAATTTTGTGGAATAGTTTAGCTGTTTTTAAACACACCTTCCTCAGAAATGAGACAAAAATAATAATCCTCCAACACTTAATCTTGCATGCTATGCCATGTAAATATACAAAATGCACACACATCTTGTGGTTCAAAGAAAAAAATGGGGTTTTTGATAATGTAAAATTTTGCCTTGATGTGATTAATCAAGGACATTATGCCATGCCATAACTAATGTAGGAAAATCTATCTGATCTGATCCTTCTCAGTGACAATGTGTCATAATGTGAGATAGCAAGGCCAAATATGAGAAAAGGAAATTGTTAATACAGTGTTTTTAAAGTGTTTTTAAAAGTCCAGTTTGTGAATGTGCTATTTTCTTTTTCTTTTTTAGGGTTCAGTGTTTCATACTTTTGATAATTAATTACATGCTTAGGAAAATATCCACACAGTGTGGTGTCTGCAGATTTATAGGTAGTATTTTATTTATCATCAACCGTGGATAGGTTTAAGATGGTTTTGGCACATAGATGTATCGCAAACTCTGCAGATGATGTAAGCAGTAGCAGAAGGAACTATCTTCAAATAATTTGATAAAACCAAGTCGAGCACACTCAAATAATGTAAATACCCAAGTGGTTAAATTTATTTATTTAGTTCATAATTAATATTTTAAATAATTCATATACCAACTAAATTTTCACTTCTGATATCTTGTCGATAAGATGTGAGGTTTACTATGTTTAAAAAAATCCAAACCTTATAGAATCCTCAAAATATACACATGCCTTACTGAGTAACTGTATCGTTGTTATTGTTCCCTTGTCCTTGTCTCTCCTTCCTCCCCACTTTTTGATCTGTTTCTTTCCCTCATTTCTTGTGTCCTGTCAAAATTGTAAGTTCTTTGGGGCAAGGACAAAGTACAAAAACCTTAGGGTGCTTTGGTAGCACAAAATATCCTTAAAACAGGGTCTAAATGGCCAGCTGCAATTTTCACTGACATAGGAGAATCTCTAGGTGGCATAGAGCTGATGGTGATCAGTTCTGTTCCATTGTTTTCACAGGCCCGGCCAAGGGAGGTGCTTGATGTGAGTATATAAAAAAAAATTGAAAACAGATCAAATATATTTACAGTATTGATGAAACATAAAATATTACATGCAATACACTTTTTACCATAACTGTTTAACCCTTCTTACAGAGATGAATAATACTGAAAGTCAATGTGATTTAGGATCCCAAGTCCCTAAATCACTTTTGAAAATTGGTTGTAGGCTCCTAGTCACTTAGGTAACATTTTCAAAAGTGACTATCATATTTAGTTTCATACAGTGCAAGCCACAATTAAATGATTTGCTATGAAATATTACCATGTGGAGCACAATAACTAATATACTAGTGCAGTGCTTCTCAAAGTCGGGCCGCCGCTTGTTCAGGGAAAGCCCCTGGTGGGCTGGGACGGTTTGTTTACCTGCTGCGTCCGCAGGTTCGGCCGATCGCGGCTCCCACTGGCCGCTGTTCACCATCCCAGGCCAATGGGGGCTGCGGGAAGCGGCGTGGGCCGAGGGATGTGCTGGCCGCCCTTCCTGCAGCCCCCATTGGCCTGGAGCGGCGAACCGCGGCCAGTGGGAGCTGTGATCGGCCGAACCTGTGGACGCGGCAGGTAAACAAACTGGCCTGGACCGCCAGGGGCTTTCCCTGAACAAGCAGCGGCCCGACTTTGAGAAGCACTGTACTAGTGATAGACATGGCTAGTTTATAGAACAGAGACAGGACTACCTTTGGGTTCTGTGGGCCCGGTTCATCTCCTTCCTTGCCAATGACCAGCTTCCTCTTCCTTGTGTATTTTTAAAACACACATCCTGGTAGGTAAACCCTTTTATCTGCAACCCTGATAACGTTGTGAACTTTCCCTCATCATGTGGTTGTGAGGCCCAGCTAAATTATAAGCTCAAATCTCCTATTGTTCATGATATCTCTTTGACATGTTGTGCTTTATTGTTGGAGGAATGCATTCCATTAGGCAACTGTGTAACTTCATAATATCTCATACAAAGCACTGATACCTGTCATATGGTAAATAAGTACATAATTATTTGTTGTAGAGGTTCTCTAAAAGACAAGAGAAGTTATGCTTTCCTTTCATGCTGAATTTCTGCCTATCCATGTCTTTACATTTACTGGTTCATGCTTTCCAGCATATCAAATGTTCCGTGGTAAATGCTGACTGAGATTAGTTTCTTAAGTATACAAAGCATAGTGTGTTTTAGCTGATAATCAATAATTCAATAAAATACTGTGCTGATTTTGCATTCAATCCTGAAGTGCAGAGTCACATAACTGCAGATGGTCACCACCCACAGATCATTTTTGTAATGTCCTTTTTCAGATAGGCCCAAGGCAATGAGAGATGGGCAGAATTTTAAAATGTCGACCAATTCTTGACCTAAACTTCCATGCCTTTCTGTACTACCCAGACTATTACTGACATTTCTTTCTAGAATAAGATTTCAAAAATAAAAAAAAAATCTTTTAATCTTGTGTTCTTTTTCTATGTAAGTGAAAGGCAATGTGGTATAGTGAACATAAGAACATAAGAAAGGCCGTACTGGGTCAGACCAAAGGTCCATCTAGCCCAGTATCTGTCTACCGACAGTGGCCAATGCCAGGTGCCCCAGAGGGAGTGAACCTAACAGGCAATGATCAAGTGATCTCTCTCCTGCCATCCATCTCCATCCTCTGACGAACAGAGGCTAGGGACACCATTCTTACCCATCCTGGCTAATAGCCATTTATGGACTTAGCCACCATGAATTTATCCAGTCCCCTTTTAAACATTGTTATAGTCCTAGCCTTCACAACCTCCTCAGGTAAGGAGTTCCACAAGTTGACTGTGCGCTGCGTGAAGAAGAACTTCCTTTTATTTGTTTTAAACCTGCTGCCTATTAATTTCTTTTGGTGACCCCTAGTTCTTGTATTATGGGAATAAGTAAATAACTTTTCCTTATCCACTTTCTCAACATCACTCATGATTTTATATACCTCTATCATGTCCCCCCTTAGTCTTCTCTTTTCCAAACTGAAGAGTCCTAGCCTCTTTAATCTTTCCTCATATGGGACCCTCTCTAAACCCTTAATCATTTTAGTTGCTCTTTTCTGAACCTTTTCTAGTGCTAGAATATCTTTTTTGAGGTGAGGAGACCACATCTGTACACAGTATTCGAGATGTGGGCGAACCATGGATTTATATAAGGGCAATAATATATTCTCAGTCTTATTCTCTATCCCCTTTTTAATGATTCCTAACATCCTGTTTGCTTTTTTGACCGCCTCTGCACACTGCGTGGACATCTTTAGAGAACTTTAGATAGAATTTGAGGAACCGAGGAACTCATGGGTTCTAATACTGGCTGTGCCATTGGCTCACTGTAAGGGCAAGCCACTTCACCTTCCTGTGCCTGGTACTGAATCTTTAAATATCCTATCTGTAATAATACTCACCTGCCTACTTCACAGGAATGTTGTGTAGATTAATTACAGTTTGTAGTGCTTTGAACATATACAACATCATATAGTATCTGATAAATATTATTATTTTGAGTGTAATTTCTAAAACTTCAGAATTTGTACATATGAGTGATCTATATATTTAAACCCCTTTGTGAAAAGGGTACAAAAGTAAATGCTAAGATCAGATTTTTAAATTGAATCTATTTTGTTTTTAACATTTGCTTAAAATCTAATGAAAACCTTATGTTATGAAGTAGGAGTCTCTTATTTTTTGAAAAAAAATTTTTTTTTAAATCTGTTTTTGTTTTTTTTGTTTTTGGTATTATACTGAAAGTATAGCTCAAACAGGAAAGTACAAAAGGAAGAACACACAAGTTCTGGTCAGCTGTTTTAGCTTTTAAGTTATAGATGCTTGTTATCTAACAAATGATTAAAATATGTTTTCTTTTAAAACTTATGGGAAAAGCATATTTTTCATTTCTTTATGCTGTCTTTGTGCAAGCAGAGTAAGAGAATGTGTTTAAGTGTCAGAAGTAAGGAGTACAAATAGTTTTGAATCATGTGGTTGCAGTCTCAAGAGTACTTTTGAGAGTGAAACTAGAACACATTTTAGCATTTCCATCTGCATACCTGTAATTTGCATCATCTCTAAAAAGAAGGCATTTACCACGCGCTTGTAAGGCGTATATTGAAAGTGCATGCAGCAAATGTCATGCTGCACTTTGGTTTTGGAAGAGGCTGAGGTGTGGGGGAAGATTTGTTTAATTTTTTCAAAGAGGTGTAACACGGGCTTTCCCCATTTCAAAGTAAAGGCAGATGTAAAACAAGTGTTGGTGCTTTATAGACACTTGTGTATGTATATGTATGTTTATATATAGGCTTATACACTATGTTCTTTTTCAGGTTTTTCTGACAATTTTAATTTGAATAGTATCCACTGGAAATTTAACATGATTCTGGTAAACAGTTAATTATTAATTTTAGGTGATTTCCAGTATGTCAGCTCATTAAATCACTGTTTTGACACACCTTTTAAAGAAATACTTTTCATATTTTTGAGGACAAATGAGATGTAGCTATATCAAATATTTTCCTAGGAAAGAGTTGGAGCTATAGAAATGTTGGCCAGAATTTCTAATTGGAGTAACAACCCCTCAGAGCCATCAAGCTCATTAGGGCCTGGATCCAGCAAAGCTTTTATGCACATGTAAATTTAAGAATGTGAATTTTCCCATTGATTTCAACAGGACTACTCATGTGCTTACAGTTATACATGTGTTTAAGTGCTTTTCTGGATCAGGGTCTATGCTGGCAATAGAGTGGCATGGGGGATTGCACAAAGGAATGTTATCCAGATCCGGGAGAGGCTATTTTGGCTTTTTTATTTATGTATAGGCAGGTGAAAGTGAAAAGCTTGCAACTTAGAACAGTATATTTAATGTCTCACAAGAGTTGTCCAGAGCTTAATGAACTCGTGAGGATTCCCTAGATTGTTTCCCAGCCACCATCTTCCTGTCAGTGACACCAGACAGCCCACCAGCATCATTTATTTAACCAGCCAGAGAGGTCAAAGAGGTGAAGTAGACTCTCCCCTAAAAACATGCGGTCTCAGCAGAGCTCTTACCCCCGTTAGCCTGTGGAGTGAGAGACCAGAAATTGAACCAGAATCTGCGTATGGTGGTTCTAAAGCACTATAACTGGTTCACTAGGCAATGCTGTTCATTTTGTGTTAGGGTGGAGTTTTGCATCTGGAAGGAGCAGGCCTAAAGAGGAAAGGAGTTTTGAAATTGTGAATTTAAAGAACCTCCTTTTACAAGACCATTTGAACCATATCTGGGTTGAAAGAAGCTGAAGTCTTCTTAAACTCATGATATGAAAAAGCTGTTTACTGGTGTGAAGGTTATCAACAACATTATTTTGCATTTTCATGGTTTAATTTGTATTTTTGTTTTTAAGGAATTGCAGCAGTATTAAACAGAGTTAATGAAAGCTAACTGTATAATTTAAAGTGGCAAGATCCCAGAGCAAATTCTCATTCGTTGGTGTTCGGCTTTTTTTATAGTACACTTATTTATTGGCAACTGGAATATATATATTCTTTGTGAAACTGTCGTAAAAATGAAGCTATCATTGTAAAACTGACAGTTTTGACAATAAGAACTGCCCTTCAATATTTGAAGCCTGCTGGGCTCCCCATAGAAATTGAAACTGTAAACATTTTATGGAGGCAGATGAATTGCTAGGATCCCAACATAAATTTTAAGAAAAAGAACATCTTTTTGATATAGCTGCATGAGTGTCTCTGTGTTGACTTTCTCTGAAATAGTACACAAAAGAGGAGCCACATATATTTTGGTAACATCAGGATGGAGAACCCTGTAGACTTCCATTACCATTAATGGAGCAGAAGAACACAAACCATATATACTTTGGCCCAAATCTTGCAAACATCTGCAGGCTCAGGGCCTATATTTGTTAAAATAGGAGCTTTCTGGTTTAGCTAGGTTTGTCCCCAGCTAACTGTTTAGCAAGCGATTTTTTTCCATAAAAACATCCATGATTGTATATTTCTGATCATTTAATATATTTGGAGGGAAAATTAAATGTCTTTAATTTTCTTTTTAATAGAAAACCAGAAGTGGAAGAAAATGAAGTATTTTTGTGTTCATGCTTTGCATATACCAAAACTGAAACAAAGTAAGGAAGTTCACGTTTTGTTTGTTATTTCAGACTTACTGTTTCAGGTGAACATCATCCATCTCAAAGCTGTGTTAATGGGATCAAAATGGCTACTTACACTTACTAGCAAAAAGGGATGACTGAGTCTTGCAGATTTTTTTCTTATGTGGTGTTTAACTTAATTAAATTAGATGTTGTTCATTTAAATTGTATTTTGTAGTCACATTGTACTGAATCATAGAAATCAAAGTAGCTAGATTATGGTTTCTTTCTAGGCATCTCTGCCTTTATAATATTTACATAATATTCCCAAGTTTAAGTATCAACTGCCTACTACATTTACTCACATGTGCAACTGTTGTTAATTGTGCTCAGTCTAGTCCACTGAAACTCAAAAAACATTTTTGGTTCTTTGTAAGGCCTGCGCCATTAGGGCCCTACATCTGTGTAAAGAGATCTAGTGTTAATAGAATAAATTTACATTTATGGAAAAATATTCCAAACCTCTGTTTCTGAAATCCTTCTGAATAACTGTGCATTTCAGTTAAACAGTGTACCAGAGAATTTCAGCACAATAAGCAAGAGAACATTCTTTCTAATCCTGTTGCAAGTTTTATGTTAACAGCACCCGGGAAATACAAAGACTTTATGCGGGGTCAAAGATGCAGCAGACTTAGCACCTACGGCTTGTACTCTATCACATACAAAGAAATTGTACTTTGACTTAGAAAGCTTGGGCCACATCCTGCAATACTTACTTACACATATGAATAATTTTATGTGAGTATTCTTACTGAGTTCAGTGACACTATTCTTCTCCATAAAGTTACATTAATAAATGTTTGTCGATAGGGGCATTGGTATATATGACATTGTACAAACATAGTCTAATCTTGTAAAACCTTATTCATGTTCGTAGTCCCACTAAAGCCATTCATGCAAGTAGGACCATTGGAATCCTTGCTTGTGTGAATAAGGACTTTTCACTTAAGTAATAGTTTCCATGATTGGTCATAGTCATCCATACTCATTCACATCTCTGTGTTACCGTGTTTTCACACTGCAGAATGAGTAAAAACAGGTCAGGCTGTATCCGAGGAAGATGGACTGAATTTAAAGCTACATATGTTGTCTGATCCTTCCAATACAAAAGCTATTTGCTGACGAGCTAATGCTGTTTACAGAACATCGCTACTGCTTTTTTATGTTATATTTTTACAATAATATTTATGTCAACTTCTGAAAGTCATTGTTAAGGGGGCACTGGCTGAAAACTACATGGAAAATTGTTTCCTATCTCTAAAGAGTTCTTATTTTAATCAGCATTCTTTTGTACCTTTGAATCCAAATGACAAAAACTGTAATCATTCAGTGAGGAAATAGTTAATAATCAAAAAGCTTTGCAAAATAATATCTCGAGAGCTTGTTGGTTTTGCTCAGGAAGTTTGCATTTCTTGAGTTTGTGCTACCTCATTATTTCTAATATTGAAACTACAGTTTACCAGTCACACCAACCTTTTAAATCAAGAAATGAGCATAAGGTTTATTAGTTTAAAAATTGAGTCTTTTAATATGGAAAATATCCAGTTAGACTTATTGGGCCACTTCTGCTTTCACTTAAACTGGTGTAAATCTTAGGTAACTTGTATGAAGTCAGTGAAATTAGCCCAGGTTTGTACTAGTGCAATCGAGAGCAGGATTGTTTAGCCATTACCTTAGAAAGTAATTATAACTATAGTCAAAATACATGACTGCTAAATCTTAAGATTTTTTTTTTAAATGTTATTTCTATATCTAATAAATCTGATTCCTAAAATAAATATAAAGAGGAAAAATTCATTTTAATAACTGTTAGCAATTAAAATCTATATTTTAATTTATTAACTTCTCAGAGTATTTGGATTGATTTTCTGAAAAATAAGAACAGTGAAAATAAAAATATCTTGGTGAGGCAGCAACAAAAGGATTCTGCGAATCAAAGTTAGGGATATTTTAGTTCCTTACACGGATATTGGACACACTGCTTATGATTATAGCACCTCAAACGGTAATCACATCTGATCACAAACTGAATAGGCATGTGCTTGGTCACTTCTTGGATAGGAGACCTCGAAGAAAACCCTGGTTGCTACTGGAAGTGGTGGTGATTTGATATATGGCATTCTTCCGTCCTGGATCAGTTTTGAATCAGTGCCTCTGCAGTGCATTAATGGTCATCGTAGCGCTAAAGGTGCTGTCTTCCTGATGAGATATAACCCAAAGTCTTGACTATTTGTAGCTACTAAAGCTCCTATGATGCCTTGGGCCCATGAACCGTATTTGTTGGGCATATTCCAATTTGGGTAATTCCTACATGAAATTTCCCTCTGCAGTTTCATAATGATAGGTTAATGATATTCTTCTTCAATTCCTGTCTTAATCTGCTGATGACTGAAGTCAATGAGACTAAGCATGATGGGACATTTTTGCAGGATTGAGACTATAGTTTATAAAGTATTTGAGACAGAGGAGATTATGAGGAGAGTTTAATAAAACTCTTCAGTTTGGAAAAGAGACGACTAAGGGGGGATATGATAGAGGTCTATAAAATCACGACTGGTGTGGAGAAAGTAAATAAGGAAGTGTTATTTACTCCTTATTAAAGAAAAGCTAGGGGTCACCAAATAAAATTAATAGGCAGCAGGTTTAAAACAAACAAAGGAAGTAATTCTTCACACAATGTACAGTCAATCTGTGGAACTCTTTGCCAGAGGATGATGTGAAGGCCACATCTATAACAGAGTTAAAAGAAGAACTAGATAAATTTATGGAGGCTAGATCCATCCATAGCTTTTAGCCTGGTTGGGCAGGGATGGTGTCCCTACCCTCTGTTTGCCAGAAGCTGGAATAGGTGTTTTATTCATTTCCTCTTGGGCACCTGGCATTGGCCACTGTTGGAAGACAGGATACTGGGCTAAATGGACCTTAGGTCTGCCGCAGTATGGTCACTCTTATGTTTTGATGGATCTTTCAGGGTCTAAAATGTGAGGGGATGAAAGCTGTTTAAATTGTTATTGGCCCAGATTCTCAGCCTAGGTTTAATTGTCTTTGCACTGCTCCAGTAGTGCAAAGGAGACTTAATACTGCCCCAGAGTGGCAGTTGTGGGCTTCCCTGTCGCATCCCATGGTGGCCTAAAGCTAACGTAGGAGACAGGCTGAAACCATGCTCTGTGCTCCAGCCAGTGGGCTTGTTCTTCAATGACCATTTCTGTTGGCATAATTTAGAGCCGCTATTAGGCTCTTCTAAATCATTCTGGGAATCAGGGCATTAGCAAAATGGCTTACTTTTCTTCCTCCCTCCATCCAGGTTCTGTACTGATCCCAGCTCAGCCAGACCCAGTAACGTGGCCCATATTTTGTGTATATATCAGAGAAGAAACATTTAACATCAGTATAAAACTATTCACTAGACTGAAGTATTTAGTAATTACAAATCATTATCGTATTTAGAGAAATTCGTTTTATGGAAATTGCAAAAACAACCCAATAAAAGAAAACCACACAACCAACCAAAGTCCCCAAGACCCCCCAAACCAGTTTTTTAATAGCATCAGTATAAAAATATATGTATGCAAATTGTGAATTAATATTGTTTTCTAAGCAGACATCAAGCTAATAGCTTGGATAATAGTGCAAAATCAAAGATTGAAACTGTTTGCCATAACAAGATATTATTAATTACATATGACTTCTTTTTATCTGCTGTTTAGAAAAAAATAAATATTTTCATCAAAAAACAGTCTCTGCAATAAGTATCACCATTACAATTTAATTTGTCTCTTAGATGTAATTTGATACTATTCACTTGTATGCCATATACAGTTTCCCAACTGCTGTTTCCTTTTTAGCAACATCTTTCAGAAGTTACAGTGTATTTCTTTCTGAATATAAAGCAGTTTGGTATACTAGAAATGCTTTAGAGTATATCAGCAAGTCGTTACAGTGGAAGTCTTTCAGAAGCAATACATTAGGCAAAAAGCAGCAATAGAGATACCTGCAGTGAACACCATGCGTGCCCTTAAGCAAAGTACAATAATTAGTTGCTCTTATTCCCATGCCCACTGTCCCAAGTGTTGATATTTATGAAAGGCAAAGATCACTGCAATACCATCTCAAGCTCTGCTCTGTTGGAATTGTTTATGCTCATTCAATTTTTAATGTACCTATAAGATGTTTTGATGAGGGCACTTAGCCCAAAGGGGTTTGCATGGCACCTTCAGTGATTTAAACACAAAAATAAGGTTGGTTCTTCAGAATATTTTAAGTGCTAACTTCTACTCCAATATTAATAATAAACATTAACAAACTATCAAAAAACAATGTCATATTTCAATCACTGAATGTGATCTTGGTTGTTTAATGTTCATAGGATGCTGGTCATTAAAAGTAGTAAAGTACCTAATGTCAAGATAGCCTGCAGCGGTAGAAGTTGCTCACATCTTGTGGGTATCTGATATGCTACTTCAGGGGTCGGCAACCTCTGGCAGCGGCTCGCCAGGGTGCTTACCTGCCGCGTCGGCAGGTTCGGCCGATCGCGGCTCCCACTGGCCGCGGTTCGCTGTCCCAGAGCAATGGGGGCAGTGGGAAGCCGCGGCCAGCACATCCCTTGCCCGCGCTGCTTCCTGCAGCCCCCATTGGCCTGGGACGGCGAACCGCGGCTAGTGGGAGCCGCAATTGGCTGAACCTGCCGACGCGGCAGGTAAACAAACTGGCCCGGCCCGCCAGGGTGCTTACCCTAGCGAGCCGTGTGCCAGAGGTTGCCGACCCCTGTGCTACTTATTTCGTAGATATTCAGATCATATGTTTTCTACTTCAGTTGATAGACGATATCTGACTAGAATAGACATTTTTCCTGAACATTTCATGTGATGTGACAACCTATTATATAGTGTGCACTTACGGTATGTTTTATAAAGCAATAGTTGAGAATTATGAATCATATTAATTACTAGTTTATGTATGAAACATCCATTTTTATTTCAGGAGATTTAAACTATGTACATTTTAGAATATTAGTGTTGCTTTAGTATTGATTATTGCAACTCATTTAAGTAATTATTGTGCTACTGTAATTGTCCCTAAAACAAACCTTAGTGTTTTCATTACAGGTCTTTGTAAATATCATTAAGAGTGGCTCTTGGGAGAGGCTAGTCATTTCAAAAGATTATCTGATAGCTACTGGTGATGATCTATAGGGTGATTTTCTACATTGGCTTATTTGGGACTTTGAGGGGTCAAAATCCTCTTCTTGACTGGAGGGATGTTAACACAAAATAAACCTAACGTGGATGCTCCTCTTTATTGTGTTATGTCAGACAAAAACAATCCTGTTGGGGATGAAAACACTTAACAATTTCTTCTCATTAGAAAATTACATTAAAAACATATATTAGGAAAAGTGAGAGCAGAGAGATGTATAGACTCTAATGTCAGGTCAGACAATCTTCACTGATTTCTAAGGATGGGAGGAGAATTCTACGGTGAGTCAATTTGGAAGAGGGAGTGGCAACCAAGGGCTAGTCTACACTGGCAATGCTAAAGTGCTGCTGCGGCAGCGCTTTAACTTGGCTTGTGTAGTCACGGCAGAGAGCTCTCCCAGCTCTCTAAAAAACCCACCTCCACGAGAGGTGTGGCTCCCAGCGCTGGTGCACTGTTTACATTGGCACTTTACAGCACTGAAACTCGCTGTGCTTGGGATGTGTTTTTTCACACCCCTGAGCGAGAAAGTTGCAGCGCTGTAAAGTGCCAGTGTAGACAAGCCCTATGACTATTTGCTTAATTAAGCTGATATAGGGAAGAGGAGTTATGGTTAGTTCTAAGTATAGCTGGACAATTCTTTCAACATCTGTAGGAGGTATCTTTTCCCCAAAATAAATAAATCAGCCAACAAATTAGGGTAGGTTGCAAAGATATCCTTTAGAAAAAGACCATAGCACAAAAAGATTTGTTTGAGGCTGTATTACCAGTGTAGTATATGCAGTAGATTAGTAGAAGATATAGATGTATAACTACTCCTGGGGGCATTCTGTGCCTAAAAATTCTGGGCACAATATTTTAAAATTCTGCAACTTTTTGTCAAAATAACATTACATAATCACACCAGTTTCAATTATTTTGGTAATTTATTTCAAAATACCTGTGAGCAAGTATGTCTGGAACAATAAAGACACACAAAAATTCCCCCAGGAGTAGAGAGTTAAAGAAACCCCTATGACAATCCAGTTCCTGTTTCTCTGCCCCTGTCCCAACCCAGAGCCCAGTCAGGTGGCCAGACACCCACAACCCCCGCCCCCTGAGTCCACCTGCAGTGCCCCCCCAGCTAATACACACAAATCCCCCAGAACCCAGCCGTGATGAGAGTGATCACTGGAAGTATGTTTTCATAGATTTTGGCTAAGTCATTTTCTTTTTCCCTAATAATCAACATATTTTTCTTCTTGGTGCTACAGATAGTGTAACGAATATTGGTAGTACCATCTTTCTGTAGTGATTTTGAAGAACTTCTTAGCAACCTCAATTAATTCAGTTGCATTAGCACATAAAGGGTTAAATTCATCCTGGGATAATTCCTTTGCATTCACTGGAATTACACTAAAGATGTTTGAATCAAAATGGTTTTTAAGTGATGATGTGGACACAACCACTTTTCTCTTGGAACACTGCTAGCTATTTTTTCTGTAGTTTCTCTAATTACAGTATTAAGCTATGTCTTCTGTTGTACTGCAACCAACTCTGCAGTTTTTATTTCAAAACTTGATTTGGCTGAATTCACTAATTTTAAATATAATTTGATATTCGCTGAAAGCTTACAAATAAATACACAGCCAGTATATAAAGCTGATTTAAAAAAAATCAGCAAGCTACAGACCTGCTGTGGTGCCAGGAAAAAAAGAAGATTTCTTCTTCTAACATAGCTCTTGTTTGAAGCCCTATAATTTGCCTTTTTTTCAAGATGCTAGTTATGGGTTACAATAGACAACAGTAGTTTTACTTGTAGTGAGGGTGTTAAAAGAAGAATGCAGTAAAAATTAGCTGAAATATGAAGACAGTTGTTTTATTTTAATATGATTTAATTCTGTAAATGTATAAAGTAGGATATAACATAATTTACCAGAAAAAAAAAAACAGATAGAAATGCTACACAATTTCATTAACCTCTAAGCAGGAATAAAGAAAATATTTATGCAAATAGTATAGGCTATCATCCGCTATCACCTAGGCCTGGTTTATATAGACAACTAATTCTCTGCCCCGCTGTGTCCTATTAAAATGTCCAATATGTTAATTGCTTATAAAGGTTTAGAATGACTTGAATATCAGTAGCACCTCTGATAGTACAATTTGGAAAGTAAATATAATTTGTTATCGTAGTTAGATTTTTTTCATAAAATAGATACATAGATGAATTTTTAATTGTGCTAAGAGGTAAGCAATCACTGGATACTATACTACTACTTCTGTGACAGTTGATTCATTCCTTTAATATGCAAATTTTAAGTATACATAGATCCAGTGCTTTTATTTTAGAAATATGCCTAGAGGCTATATTGGTAGGCTTTAGGGAGATATCTGGTTTGGTGTGAAGTAAATAGTTGTTAGATGATCATATGAATTTATGTTTTAGAAGATGAAAAAGTGGAGCTTTGAGTGTATGAGAAGACCCAACTGTACCTGTTATCCAAGCTCACAACTTTGTTTTGTTTTTCAAAGAAATCTCACCAAGCTCACAAATATCACACAATTGAAAGAAAAAAACAAGGGCAGCAAGAAATACAGCTAAAATATTCAAAATAGAATGTCTAAAATTAGGCATCTAAATCCATGTTTACATACCTGTGGCCTGATTTTCAGAAAAGAAGAGTTGCACCTCTCATTGGATTGAGTGGAAGTTATGCATGGTTGGTGCCTCTGAAAATTTGACTGCCTATGAATTAAGTGTCTTAGTCTGGATGTAGATGCCTAACTTTAAGCACCCAAATTTGTATATTTTGGTCTCCATGAAAAAAATAATCTAAAAAGCATTTTAATAAAAGTCAGATTGGTTTGTGGGTATTTGTAATTGTTTTGGCATATGACCTATGTAAAGAAAAGGCATGGTTATTTGGGAACTGCCCATTGAGATAACATGGGGAAGCGTTGATTCACACTTCAACAGTAAAGCAAAATTAATAAAATTTAGATAATAACGTAGCAGTTAGATATCTGGCCCTTTTTGATATTGTTACTGTCTACAATATTACTCAGTTCCACACTTAATTCTGAATTTTACTCTTGGTACTGTCTTGTTGTCCTTCCTGTTCTTAATCTAGAGCCATCATTCTCCCTTTCAAACAGTTGACAATAAATAAATTTCACACCTAACATCGGTGTCACAAGATAGTTCAGTAATTTTGTAAAGCAACAGGATCTTTTAGATAAAAATAAGATAAAAAGATAGCAGTAAGAAAGCAAAATGACTTCTAATTGTGCTGAGGATTTTGTCTTTCATGTATTCCTTCACAATCCAATCTAAGTAAACTAACTCTCATGTAATCTATTGTTAGAGATATTTTAACCAAAAGGAGTGGTAGTTTAAAACTACTAATTTTCCTCCAAAAGTTGAATTTTTGAGCATAGTGCTTCTTATGCCCACTCCAAAAATTTCTGCGGCACTAATCATTTTAGGGCTTATCTATGAGTCTGTTTAAGGCTCCATATACACAAAAACTAGGACCAGTTTAATTAAAGGTGTCTTTCTGAATTGATTTAATTAAACCAGCATAAAACTTTGTGTAGACAGTCATCTCAATTTAGTTTAGGTTGACTCCTTACCAGCTTAATTTAAGCTGAAATAAACCACTCAAAACAAGAGTGCTATGCAAGGTTTTGTAGCAGTTTAGGTAAATCAATTTTCAGGTGCTTACCCTGGCGAGCCGCGTGCCGAACGTTGCCGACCCCTGGTTTATAGGCTTTTTAAAAATTCCTATTCTCTGATTTTGTGGTGATCTAATTATTACTATAAAATCTGATCCTTTTTTAAGTCCTTCTAAACTCTTGGCCTCAGCGATATCTTGTGGCAGTGAGTTCAACAGGCTTATTATGCATTGTATAAATTCTAAATTTGTTGCTTTTAAATTTCATTTAATCTCCCCATGTCATCTCATATTAGGAGTGCCTAATTTACCCTCTCTGTGTCATACATTAGATTATGTACCTCAGTCCTATCTCTTCTTTATAAATCTCCTATCTAAATTAATCAGTAGGAG
Source organism: Emys orbicularis (assembly GCF_028017835.1). Lineage (NCBI taxonomy): Eukaryota > Metazoa > Chordata > Testudines > Emydidae > Emys > Emys orbicularis. Next base: position 23,404,691 of record NC_088693.1, on the reverse strand, counting down.
TCTTTCGGTGTCTTTTATCAGAGGGGTAGCCGTGTTAGTCTGAATCTGTAAAAAGCAACAGAGGGTCCTGTGGCACCTTTAAGACTAACAGAAGTATTGGGAGCATAAGCTTTCGTGGGTAAGAACCTCACTTTTTCAGATGCAAGAAAAAGTGAGGTTCTTACACACGAAAGCTTATGCTCCCAATACTTCTGTTAGTCTTAAAGGTGCCACAGGACCCTCTGTCGGTGTCTTTTCTCACCCTCATATGGAAATATTTCCTTTACTCTAGTATTTTTTATTATTCATATCTGAATCCTTCTTTTTCTGTTTTTTTAAATCTCTTTTGAGTTAGGGCAGTGGTTCTCAAACTATTGTACTGGTGACCCCTTTCATATAGCAAGCCTCTGAGTGCGACACTTGTTTATATATTTAACACCATTATAAATGCTGGAAGCAAAGTAGGGTTTGGGGTAGAGGCTGACAGCTCGCGACCCCCCCCCCCCGTGTAATAACCTCACGACCCCCTGAGGGGTCCCGACCCCCAGTCTGAGAACCCCTGAGTTAGGATGATCAGAACTGAATACAGTATTCCAAGTGAGGGCATATCATTGATTTCAATAATGGCATTATTTTTCACTATTCTTTTCTTTCCCATTCTTATGCTGCTAATATTTTCATTGTGGGTTTTTTTTTTATTGCCATTGAACATTCAGCAGAGATTTTAATTTAGTAGTACACCTTGGCACCTCAGGTCTTTTCCAGAGTGGCCACTCGGCTCTTGTAGCTGGTTGCATTGCTTTTAGAACTGAGGTTATAACCAAGGTCACCACATATTCGATAACTTGAACAATGACATCACCTAACTGCAGGACTGCCAGGTTAACAGTTAGAAATGGAAGCGTATAACAATTTAAACATGGCTCTTTTGATGATAGCATTGTTTACTGAGTTAGTGTCAAAAGAAATAAAGCACTGGAGGACTTTAAGGCTTTATTCTTCTCCATATAAAAAGTCAAATATCTATTCATGCCAAGTATATGTAGTAAAGCTTCCACATAGTTGGCATGTGGACAGGTGATGAATGACGGCTGGATGATTGGCTGGTTAATTTAGAGACAGACAAACAAAGAGGAAAATCAACAGGAGTCCTCATGGGCCTGTCTGCACCACAGTGCACACTTTTCATATTTACAGTTTTAAGTCCTTTTGGACAGACTTCTGGGAACCAGAATGTCTTGGGCTGAGAAGGAAAAAGGTGCCCTGCTTCTGAGTAATCATCTATTTCCACACTCTCAGCATGATGGCAGCCTCATTTGGCAGGGTTTTGAGTCATATCTAATTCATCCAGAACAGAACTATTCGAGTTATAAGTCTCTTTCTCTTCTGAGCTTGGTCAGGATGTTTGCTACTGAGGATCGCCTTGCAGTGGATAAAAAAATGCTTCCCTTGCTAGTGTGGCTGATGTAGAGAACAACTATAATTTTACATTCAGATGGTTAAGCCAGATAATTGCATCAGGAGAAGTGGACTGTATCACTGTGATGCCTCCTTTGTATTTGTGAATCGTGTATTGAGTTATGTTCCATGGTCTGTTCTGGGAGACCACAGCTGCACATTGGAGAGTCTTTAATTTTCCATTTGTGCAGCAAGTATCCGCATCTGCCATGATTTGTGCAGATGCAGTTTAGGGTTGCCCATGAGTTTCGCGGGAGATCAAAACCAGGGATCTTCTGCATCAGGTCTTTCAAAGGTATTTATTTGTGACTTCTTGTGAACTCCATTCGGCTTTCCAAGCTTCATGAGAGTTGAAGTTGCAAGACAAGCAGCCACCTTCAGCGACATAGAGTCCACCTTGAATGGGGACCTAAATACCATGGAGGAATATTTCCAGAAATGGAGGCTCAAACCAAGCCCCCGCAAAACCACAGTCACTGCATTCCATCTTGATAATAGGAATGCTAAGCTGGAGCCATGAGCAAGAGACCAGTAATTTCTTGTTTTGAGTGGCAGGGATATACCTCTGCTGTCTATCTCTGATCTCATATTTCTTGATTCCAGGATCAGTTGTAGAGCATAAGTCCTTTTCCATTAGAGTTCTCCTTACCTGCTGAGTATGTTGCAATCTGGAATGTCCTATGACAGACTCCCATATTCATAACTTCCCAGCACAGAGGGAAATATCTGGTGCATCTCTGCTTATTTTTGTGGAACATGAAGCCTGATTGTCTATTTGAAATCAGTTCAACTTTTAGGGATACAAGTCTGAAAGTCTTTAGTGAGAAGACCATGTCTATTGCAATCCACTAAGCCCAAAACTCTTAATATGCAATGGTAGGTAGGATCTTATTTAAAGGTGTTAATGATTTCATGGCAATAAAAGAAAGCACATTTGAAGTGTGTGTGTGCATATATTATTTTTTACAATAATAAATATGAATAGAAAAAAACATGGATTCATACTATTATTATTAATGTGGAACTTTCTTGCCTGCCATATGCACTGAGAAATATGTCAACCACAGATACTTTAAGATGATTTGAGAAAATGTGCAGTCTTGCAGCACTTTTACATGATTTATTTTTAATTTTGAAAAGACTTTAAACCCATTGTCTGATGAACAGCTTTTAAAAACAATAGATTAGTCACCAATCAGCACTAAATAAACGTAACCTGTTTGCTATATTTGACAGCATTTTGGTCCATTACTAGAAAGAACAGCTTTGTGTGTGTGTGTGTGTGTGTTTGTGAGAAAGGAGCAAGAACAAAAAGCACTATTTTATGTGAATGATGCCTTTCTGCAACATATCCTCCACCTTTGAATGCCCATCCCTCCTTTATTACTTTATTTATTTATACACTTTTCTGCGGTGCTCCTATTGTAGCATCAAAATGCTTCAGAAACATTAAAAGAACATAGTCAACTTGAAAATCATATTTCTATCTTAAAATGTTTTAATTAATATATTACAAGTAAAACCAAAGATGATTACTAAAAATGATAGAAGTTAGCAACAATTTTTTTTCTCTCTTTCTAGTTTGCTTACTTTCTGAATTAAACAGCAGTTAATTTTCACTTAAATAATATATACTTTGTTTCCTCTGCATAGTCAGTGTGCAAGTTGTTTCCTTCTTTGTTTAAATACCTTTATAAGCATCAACAAGGGAACAGAAAAGTCCTTTTAATTTTTTAAGACCTTTTAAAAAAATCAGGTCATACTACTTGAAGGTAAATTTACCAGAAAATTGATTAAAAAAAAATTAGTTCATTCAAAATATTCAAGTTGAAAGTATACCTTTAATGAATATATCCTCACGGCACCATTGTGAGGTAAGAATGATTATGGTGAATTGGGACACAGAGAAATTATGGCTTATCCTGCAAAGACTAAGTACATGCTTAACTTTATGCATGTGAGTATTCCAGTTTGTTTCAGTAGGGCTACTAACCTGCAAAAGTCTTTGAAGGATTAATGAGATGCCCAAGATTATATAGGAAGTTTTTAGCAGAGCCTGAAATAGAACTCAGATCTCCTCATTTCCAGTCCAGCACGTCAAACATAAAGTCCTCATACCCTTTGCTCAATGAGTTTAGTAGATATAGTCCTTTGCCATGTATACCTATTAAATAAAGAGATTTTTTCAATTCAAGGAATTGATTCCAAAGTGTAAAGCATCTATTTTCAATAAAATTTTAAAATTCTTTACAATAAAGTTTTGTAATTGAATTAATTGTTAATACTGTCTAGGGGCAGCAGTAACTAATTAAATAAATAAATAATCTTGTTTTTATATTTCTCTCTTCTTCTATCCAAGCTAGAGAAAAATCACTTATACTATGGAAATCCAAGCATCACGTTGTACATCTGTTATTCAGTGCTACTGAAAAACTTCTCCAAATCTCTAAGAAAGACATGCCTCTTAACCTGTAATATTGCAAGTGTGGAACAAATGACACAAATCAAAACTGATAGAGCAAGAAACTAGAGATGCTATGGAAATAATTTTGTAATTATGTATGATGATTTTTTGTGATTTAATAAAACTGTGCCACTGAGGTGGTGGCTCCTTAGTCCCAGGCTTGAGGTTTTTTGTTTTTGTGGGCTTTTTTTTTTTTTTGCCATTACATATTTCCCATTCGTGGTTATGAAGCCCGAAACTAACAATGGTAAGAAGTTATTACACATCACTTATGAATGGCAGAATGTAGGATTGAGACAAAGGAAGATAGAGTGTGAGTGCGCTGTGGGGTGTGTGAGAATACATATGTCAACAGGATATGTGATTCTGGCAAATTCAAAGAAGTTAAATTTTTTCCATGCCTCGTCTGTCTATCTGTCTTTAATGTGTCTAATGTAGCTCTTTATTTTAGATATTTATTGGACATGATTCACCATACTATCTAGATATGTAATATATTTTCTTTTATATTGCCTAGGCCACACCTTACAAAATGTTTCAATTACTTTCTTTTGATATTTGGCTGCTCAATTTGTATACATTGTATTATACATGTGCTCTTTTTACACTTATAGGTGCACCAAATATCTTTCTAGACCACAATGAATGTGTGCATATAAAATACTTTATAATAAGTATATGTACCTATGCTGAGGTTTTAGTACTGCCACTGTTGTATACGTTTATTTTTTTCTGCAAACATTGTTTAGTAATTTTTCATATGTGTTACAGAATTTATGAACATATATTCTCTACAAAGACTTAAAAGGGTTTTTGTAATGACATTGAAAAGCAGCAAAAAATGGGTACTGCAATAGTATTTTATTAATGAATGATGTACATTGGTTCCAGCTGTGACCATGTGATTAGACCTTCACTAGGCAACAATGGGTATTTTCCTGTTGCCTTTATTTGATTTCCAAGAATGTGTCATCTGTTATATAAACCCTTGCCAATATGCCCCATGTAAAACTGGTATTTTGTATTTTTCTGAAGCATCAGCTGCATACCCACCCATATCCCTGCAGAAATATTGTTTCAATTGAATAGGGCACCTTAGTGCCTATGTCTGGTGCTGCATACCAAAAACATAAATGCGTGTTGTAATTTAGGTTCTATTAAATATATCACTCTATTTGTAGGATGCCTTGTTGCCTGGTAATGAGAGAGATTATTTTCACTTTTACATTTCTATCTTAATATTTTATTACAGCAGTATAATGTGTTATAGAGGTGGACAAGCCTGCAGATTGAAATGTGGATAGTCCAGATTGTTCCTTTCCCTAGACCATATGGTATAGTTCTAAAAGCCTTTTGTACGCTGTCTGTTCAGTTAATTGTAAACTCAGTCTTTAACATACCTAAAAAAGAAAGAAAGAAAAGGAAATATAAGTGGACTAAAAGAAAGGGTCCATATATCCTTTGAGAACCCCAGCAAGGTTTGTTAAAAAGATGTAAAAACTCCAAACCCTCACATTGGCATCTTGGTGGGGTTTCACTGTTGGTGAGTTTGAATGTATTTTTCTGTATGAACATGAGTTTTCATGTTCCTTGATCACATAAGGTAGAAACACCCGTGATGGTGGTGATGGTGGAGTGGAAGAAATCTATTATCTCCAAGTCAAATGACTGGGCAGGGGAGAGGTTTTAGTATATAATAAACTGGTAAAATGGTATTCAAAAGGGTATTTTTCCTCAGGCAGACAGCTCTGCCAGTGGGTGATGTACACTAAGATTTATGACAGATGGGTAGTAGGATTGCTAATACACCTACACAAGTTTTAGCTTCTGATGTTCCCAGTGCTCTTGATGCCTAAGAAGTTTGTGTTCACGTTTTGTTTTGATGTTTTCCAATGCATGGTCTTAGGAGAATGGAACAAAGGCCCACTCTGGATCCTCATGTGCTAAGATGAGAATAATTTATCCTAGTCCTCACAAAAAGTGTACTATATAAGAAAACCATTGAATCCCTGGGCAATAAGATTTTAAATCTCATCCTCAGAAAGTCTGTGAAACAAAATGTCATATTCCATCATTACACTGATATGCTGTAAGAGTAGTTGTCCTTTAAAATGGCCACAATAAACGTATGAAAAGAAAAACTGGGTGGGAAAAGTCATGCCTACTGCTTAATATGCTATTTACTGTATCCTTGGGGCTTCTGTGTTGCTATTAAATTACAAAAATTGGGAATTTGTTGGGTTAATATACACATTCAAATTTTCTAATATTACAAAATATGTTTTTAAATATTTTTCCTTATTTATAAAATAGACTGTTAGGGTCCAGGTGCATGTGCACTACTAAAAACAGATTAAAAGTTTACAATATAAACTAATATTAATTATAACATTTCCTTACCCACTCAATTTATCAGGACCAACAATTTCTAACCTTCTCAACCCATCCCCTTGAAAGCTTGAGAGAACAGGTAGGCCTTGCAGCAATTCTTAAGACCAGTAAGTTCATGCTTTGTCAGACCTAAGTGGGGAAGGGAGTTCTGGAGTCAAGGGCCCCTCATTGAAAATGCCCTTCTGCCAGCCTCCCCCGTTTTAAATTAGGAGGATGTTAGTTCAGACATCTCATCTGAGGCAGGTTCTGTGGTAGCCAAGACACACACCATTTAGGGCTTTGTAGTTAATAACACCTTTAATCACACCTAGAAATCAGACGAGAAGTCTGTTATGTAATTGAGCATGAGACTAATGTGCTACCTGTCAAAGCCCGACTAAACAAGTTTGCTGACCCATTCTGCACAGCCTGAAGTTTCAAAATGATCTTCAGATATAGCACCACGCAGAGCATGTTGCAATAACCCAGTTGTGAGGTGTTTGGAGGCAAAAGAATTTATAATTGTAGTGAGGTCTGCATCAGGAAGAAAAGAACACAGCCTTCTCACCAATGCAGATGAAATAAAAGCACTTTTGACCATTTCTGGACATCTAGAAGCAGGCATAGATCCAACAAAATTCCCCCAAATTGCAAACCTGGGCAATAAATGGTGATACAATCATGTCTTTTACTAAGATAGTGTACCCAGTTTAAATAATGTAAAGGCAACTAAAGGCAAGATGCTCACTGGTATAAGTTGAAGTAGCTCAGTTTTCCTCAGACTGGCAGCCCAAAATTTCAAATGAAAATAGCACCTGCAAGCATGAATAAACTGAGAAATAAAAGAAACAATTATTTTTGTGCCTTTTGAAACTTCACACTTCTGAGATGATTAAAGATGTACATTTTTCTTGTTTTATAACACCAGGCGTGGTCAAGCACCCTGGAATGGACATTGCTCAGCCAAATGTAAATTTGGGATTACAGTATACTATGGCATGTCATGCATGCCAGTGAAATGAGAGGCATGTCGCTTACATACCATACTTTGGTTGTGGTATGAAGTTAGTGGGAGCCAAGTATGCATCTGTGGGCAGAATTTGGTTCTTATGGTCTGAGCAATTTACAGGCATTGAAACACAAGGAGCAGCACTTAATGATCTAAGAATCCAGCTACAGTTCTGAGAGGGTGTAACTAAGCAATGAAAGACAAAACAGTGACTGAACATTTGCTAGAACTTCCATATGCTGAGAATAGCCCTCAGAACCACTGAGTTACCTCTTACATCTAATGCCTCATTAACAAAATTACCTGCTTCTTTACCATATAGCAAACAGCATTCAATATAAGTTCATTTGTATACTTCACAATAGATAATGCAAAAATGATGTACTAACTTGTATCTGTGATTAAAGAAAGACTTAATTTAGCCATTTGTGCTGATTCCAAAATTTGAGAAATATCGAAAATATTAGCATTTCTTCAAAAAAAAAATGTAACTAACACTTTTTCGCAGCAGATTCTACTTGTTAAATCTAATTATACTTTTAGTATTTGTTTCTTTAGTTTGAATGACATGCATGTCCATTCAGTAAGCACTTAATGCCAGCTTAATTTGTAAGGCGGTGAAATTTGATACTGGGGGGGATAGCTCCGTGGTTTGAGCATTGGCCTGCAAAACCCGGGGTTGTGAGTTCAATCCTTGAGGGGGCCACTTAGGGATCTGGGGCAAAATCAGTACTTGGTCCTGCTAGTGAAGGCAGGGGGCTGGACTTGATGAGGTCCCTTCCAGTTCTAGGAGATAGGATATCTCTATTTATTTATTTATTTATTTTAATGAGAAACAACCTTGTTTGACTTGTGTATAAAAAATTCAAAAAGTTGGTTATGAGAGAAGAAAGTTGGACAGTAAATATCTCCACATAGAAAAGATGTGAGCATTTTTTAAAAACTAGATAGAAAATTCATGTTTTTTGGTCCTTCAGCTAGTAGCAGATGCATAGTGCCATAAATGCAAACGGTGTTTCATAAACATGGGTAGGACACAGTCTATGTCCAAATAGCTTACAGTATAAATAAGACAAACACAAAATTACATCAGGAGAAGAATGTGGGAATTACTGATGAGACCAAAGGAGGAAGAATATCTTGAATAGGTAGGTTTTAAGGTGGGATTTAAAGGAGAGGACAGATTAGCAGATAAGAACAGTAGAATTTTTCTGGGCAGAGGGGAACTGAAGGCATGAAACAAGGATTTGGAAAAGTAGACAAAGAAAACAGTAGATGGAGAAAATTAGAAAGAGCATAGGGAGTAGAGCGGGTTGAAAAATGTGATGAATTTTGGGGAATTTTCCCCCCTGAAAAATGTGTTCTTTTTGACAGAAATTTTTGAAATGTATGAGGGGAAGAAGACATGGGAAATGAGAGCAGAGATGTAGTTGAGAACAAAATTGTATAGTGCCTTATGGTATGTCTACACTGCAGAGATTATACTGCCATTGCTATGTCATATAGCAATTCCTGAATAGCCCCCTTGTGTAGAGGCAGCTTACTTGACAGGTGTTTTTCTGTTGGTGTAGGTACTCCATCTCCCTGAATGACATTAGCTATGCTGACAGAAGCACTCTTCTGTTGACATAGCAGCATCTGCCCGGGGGGTTGGTCGACATAACTATATGTGGCACACCCCTGACCATGTAACTATTCTATAATTTTTCTGTGTAGACCAAGCCTTAGAGATGAAGATGAAGATTTTGAATTTGATGTAGTAAGAGATAGGAAGTGACTTTAAGGGAGCAGAAGAAAAGAGAGTAACAACGGAGTAGTGGAGAGTTGAGAGACAGTTGGACCCGGCAGGAGTCTACAGTAATTAAGGCAAGAGAAGACCAGTGAATGAGCAAAGGAGTCCAGGAGAGCTGGCTGTATTTTAAAGAATCCTTATTGAGGTTGCAGGAACAAACCATCCCAATGTGTAGAAAGAATAGTAAATATGGCAGGCGACCAGCTTGGCTTAACAGTGAAATCCTTGCTGATCTTAAACACAAAAAAAAAGCTTACAAGAAGTGGAAGATTGGACAAATGACCAGGGAGGAGTATAAAAATATTGCTCAGGCATGCAGGAGTGAAATCAGGAAGGCCAAATCGTACTTGGAGTTGCAGCTAGCAAGAGATGTTAAGAGTAACAAGAAGGGTTTCTTCAGGTATGTTAGCAACAAGAAGAAAGTCAAGGAAAGGGTGGGCCCCTTATTGAATGAGGGAGGCAACCTAGTGACAGAGGATGTGGAAAAAGCTAATGTACTCAATGCTTTTTTTGCCTCTGTCTTCACGAACAAGGTCAGCTCCCAGACTACTGCACTGGGCAGCACAGCATGGGGAGGAGGTGACCAGCCCTCTGTGGAAAAAGAAGTGGTTCAGGACTATTTAGAAAAGCTGGATGAGCACAAATCCATGGGGCCGGGTGCTAAAGGAGTTGGCGGATGTGATTGCGGAGCCATTGGCCATTATCTTTGAAAACTCATGGCGACCGGGGGAGGTCCCGGATGACTGGAAAAAGGCTAGTGTAGTGCCCATCTTTAAAAAAGGGAAGAAGGAGGATCCAGGGAACGACAGGCCAGTCAGCCTCACCTCAGTCCCTGGAAAAATCATGGAGCAGGTCCTCAAGGAATCAATTCTGAAGCACTTACAGGAGAGGAAAGTGATCAGGAACAGTCAGCATGGATTCACCAAGAGCAAGTCATGCCTGACTAACCTAATTGCCTTCTATGAGGAGATAACTGGGTCTGTGGATGAGGGGAAAGCAGTGGATATGTTATTCCTTGACTTTAGCAAAGCTTTTGATACGGTCTCCCACAGTATTCTTGCCGGCAAGTTAAAGAAGTATGGGCTGGATGAATGGACTATAAGGTGGATAGAAAGCTGGCTAGATTGTCGGGCTCAACGGGTGGTGATCAATGGCTCCATGTCTAGTTGGCAGCCGGTATCAAGTGGAGTGCCCCAAGGATTGGTCCTGGGGACGGTTTTGTTCAATATCTTCATTAATGATCTGGAAGATGGCATGGACTGCACTCTCAGCAAGTTTGCAGATGACACTAAACTGGGAGGAGTGGTAGATACGCTGGAGGGTAGGGATAGGATACAGAGGGACCTAGACAAATTAGAGGATTGGGCCAAAAGAAACCTGATGAGGTTCAACAAGGACAAGTGCAGAGTCCTGTACTTAGGATGGAAGAATCCCATGCACTGCTACAGACTAGGGACTGAATGGCTAGACAGCAGTTCTGCAGAAAAGGACCTAAGGGTTACAGTGGACGAGAAGCTGGATATGAGTTGACAGTGTGCCCTTGTTGCCAAGAAGGCTAACGTCATTTTGGGCTGTATAAGTAGGGGCATTGCCAGGAGATCGAGGGACGTGATCATTCCTCTCTATTCAACATTGGTGAGGCCCCATCTGGAGTACTGTGTCCAGTTTTGGGCCCCATACTACAAGAAGGATGTGGAAAAATTGGAAAGGGCAACAAAAATGATTAGAGGTCTGGAGCACATGACTTATGAGGAGAGGCTGAGGGAACTGGGATTGTTTAGTCTGCAGAAGAGAAGAATGAGGGGGGATTTGATAGCTGCTTTCAACTACCTGAAAGGGGGTTCCAAAGAGGATGGAACTAGACTGTTCTCAGTGATAGAAGATGACAGAAAAAGGAGTAATGGTCTCAAGTTGCAGTGGGGGAGGTTTAGGTTGGATATTAGGAAAAACTTTTTCACTAGGAGGGTGGTGAAGCACTGGAACGGGTTACCTAGGGAGGTGGTGGAATCTCCTTCCTTAAAGGTTTTTTAGGACAGGCTTGACAAAGCCCTGGCTGGGATGATTTAGTTGGGAATTGGTCCTGCTTTGAGCAGGGGGTTGGACTAGACGACCTCCTGAGGTCCCTTCCAACCCTGATATTCTATGATTCTACGATCATGGGGTGTTGTTGCTGGAACAGTAAGGAAAAGGCAAATTGTGAAGAGGCAGTATTAAAAAGAATAAAGCGGTAAGATTTAGGGAGAGATTGAACATGGAAGTGCAGGGGACGGGACTCAAAGATCATACTGAGATTACAAGCCAGGCAGACAGGAAGGATAGGAAAGTTGTCAGTAGAGATAAAGAAAGAAGGTGGAGGCAAAACATTCTGGATAGAGAGGCAGATTTGGGAATTATCACACAGACATGGTAGATGAAAGCATAGGAATAAATAACGTCACTGGAAATAGAGAAAACAAAATTTTCTGGAGTACTGAGGGTGAGGAGGCATTAAAAGAGTAGGGAAAGATGCAATTACAGGATACAAGACAAACCAGGAGAGGTCAGAAACATGGAAGCCAAGGTGAGAAAGCAGAGGACTCAGTCATACAAGAAATAACTCATACAGTCTAAAGTAGTACAGAGTTCTTTCTAGCACAGGAGTATTCACCATCTCACCAGATTAGGAGTGGTATTAATATTTGCAGAATATAAATTTTCATTTTATGTTACTCTAAAGTAGCCTTGCAAACAAACAAACAAAAAAGTCAAAATTTACCAGCCCAGGCACAATATCTGCTTGTCTGCACTTTGCCATGGGATTGATGTTAATGAAAATCTACTGATATCTTCCAAAAATAAAGTGTTAATCTGAGGCAAATAGAATTTTCCAGGGCTAATCTAAAAAGAGGCTGTTTAATGTAATGGGTAGAGGCAGGAAACTTGGAGTCACTACTGCATTCCATTCTTTGCTCTGCTGCTGAGTTGCTGTTGGAATTTTGGGCAAATCACTTAACTTTTAATTTCAGGTTTCTTATAGGGTAAATTAGAGAAAACAATACCTACCTACTTCACAGAGGCGTTATGAAATTTAATATTTGTAAAGCTCTCTGGCATTCTTGGATGAAACTGGATAAATGCAAATCATTATTAATAAAGAAAAAAATGTGAAGTAGAATATGCTATTTTATGTTAGAAAGCAATAGGGGGGAGTTAGTATTTTTGTTGTTCTAAGCACGTTTTTAAAAACGTATCTGAAAAAATGCTGGGTTAGAAGTTATGTAGTCCAGTGCTTCTCAAAGTCGGGCCGCCGCTTGTTCAGGGAGAGCCCCTGGCGGTCCGGGCCGGTTTGTTTACCTGCCGCGTCCGCAGGTTCGGCCAACTGCAGCTCCCACTGGCCATGGTTCGCTGCTCCAGGCCAATGAGGGCTGCGGGAAGGGCGGCCAGCACATCCCTCGGCCCGTGCCGCTTCCCGCAGCCCCCATGGGCCTGGGACGGCGAACCGCGGCCAGTGGGAGCTGCAGTCGGCCGAACCTGCGGACGCGGCAGGTAAACAAACCGGCCCGGACCGCCAGGGGCTTTCCCTGAACAAGCGGCGGCCCGACTTTGAGAAGCACTGATGTAGTCATTAGGTTTGTTTACTGAATGCACGTTTCTTATAATTATCTAGTAGTTTGGATATATAAACAGGCTATGATGCTTTGTTCACAGAAAGTTTAGGTGCTCAATTTCATACTTAAAAGCGCGACAACTGAGTACCTCTTGTGTACCCATAAAAAAAGATATTTTCTGTCTATAAAGCTTGTCTGTCAGTTTTTTGCAGGATCAAAGTAGTAATGTTAGGGGTGATGTGTTCTGGGACAATAAGTCAACAAGATAATAAAGTTCACCAAAGATATGTTGAATTTATAAATGTCTCTATGTGTGTGTATATATATATATATATATATATATATATATATATATATATATTATACACACACAGACACTGGCATATTGTAAATATAAGATCATATTTTAAATAATCAACTTATATTTATGTAGATGCTAGATACATTATTTGAAATGTGATCTTATATTTACAATATGCCAATGTTTTAGGTGTGAAAGCATAGAAGGATCTTTATTGCACACACATGGACACATGTTGGTTATTTTTTTTAAATTAAGGGTTTTCTTTAAGTTTGTCATTAGTCAAGTGACTTTACTTTTATGGAATTTATTTGTTTAATTATCGGTATGCTAGATTACAAGACAATTTACATTACAAGGCTGATTTTGAAATTCTCTTGATCTACTCCCGTACTCAGTTTTCTTTAAAAAAAAAAAAAAAAAAATGTTGTTGTTCGTTTACCCCATTGAGGCCAAAGGACACAAAGAAGCCTGTTAAATGTTTGCATCTTTATTCAATATAGCCACTGCTTACAAGCACAAAAGAGCCACATCTAGAGTATGGACCAAAATTACTAGAGGGTAGAAATGCTTTGGACACCAAGCATTTCGGTTGCCTTTTCCAAAGGGGTTTTAGGGAATTAGGCACCCAGTTTTCATTGAAATTCAGAGAATGCTGGGCATCTAACTCCCTTGTACCTCTGAAAATTTCAGCCTTAGCATTGTTTATAACCATTTTGATGGAAATTTTGATTGAAATTTCTTGTGTTTCATCTGTGGCTAGAGGAAAAGCTGAGACAAATGTTTGAAGAAAATCAAATGAGCTAGTGAGTTAAAGCAAAATTAGTGTTTTTTTTTTCTCATATCAAAACTTTATTTTTTCCCCATTCATAACTCAAAACCAGTGTGGTCTAATAGCTAACTAGTAAGTCTACTTTAAGTCTCAGTGAGAATAATTTTAAAACATATTGACAGTCAAATTTCTTAAAGTTGGGAATGCTGTAAGGTCTCCCCATGGACACAAGTGTTGTGAGCCACCTGGCAAACTTTATAAATGTTTCTGGCATGTCAACAGACATTATAGGTGTCATCAGGCACCTGGCAAATGTTATAAAGGTCAACAGCATGTCAGCTGTGTTTATAAATAAGCAAAAACACATGACTATGTCTGCATTTATCAGCCAAGAAATACACACCTTGGATGTGCTAATGTCCAATGCCTCAGCACTGGGAGCTGTGCATTTATTGGCTGTCAAGCACACACCTTGGAGTGCTTATAATGTGGCTTATGATGAACTTTAAAAAAACAACATTGAAATATAAGACATTTTCTATTCGTGCGCTCAATCAAATGTTTCCATTAAAATTAAGAAAATAGTTACCCAGAGATTGACCAGAGGAAAAAAGATACGTCAAATCAAGGCTCTCCAGTGTCTCTCTTTCTCTCACCCTTACATACTCAAAGCACCTGAGGAACGTGGCTCAGCCTCCTCTTTCCTTGGTAGTAGTAGAAACAGCTGGTTAGAATTGCTTTCCTTTTAAACTTTACTTCTTTGCTGGAGGATACTGGAAGGCAGAAGCAGCAGCCTGAACCAGCTCTCTTGGGCACTGTCTACACTAGAGAAATTTGGCACGCTGATCAGAGTGTGTCCGTCCTAGCATGTTTGTAATAACCTCATGTCTGCTAAAGAAAGTGCTCCCAACTGTGCAGACACATTACAACCACTGTTTGGATTAGGTTTACTCCAAACAAGGTGAACCACCATGTGGTCCTTTGCTGTGCCAGTCTCCGCTGGTTCAACACAAGTGTGGATGGAGAAGGGTGGTATAATAGCTCCAGCAGGTCAAAGCCTATCATCCTTTAGTGCACACCCTGGTCACTGCTTAGGTGACCTGTCTAGTTTTACATTCTGTATTCCACTGCATAGGGATCAAGTAGGTCTGTGCAAATAAACCTGAACACATTGGTAGCTCATTGCAAGCTATTTTCACAGTAGACATCTTATTATATCAATAGTATTCTGACTGCTGCTTTGCCAGAAGAGGGATAGTGGCAGCCTGAGTAGCTGTTGCTTTTAACTTTCAATGGGACATTAACACAACATGGTATAGTGCCTTCACATTTAGGCAGTGGGGACTCTGCTTAGAAGTGATGATATGATATGACACAGAGTGTTTTTGCCATATTAGCTGGAGGAAGGTATAGCTATTATTGAGGGCAGGGGTGGATTAAAGATCTTCAGCCTTCCTCCATCAACTTGAAGAGGAGGCAGAACCAAAGTAATTTTTAAAAAGTTACCATCTTCTTCCTATCCCTAGCCTAGACTCCATGAAACCATTAAAAGGATTAGATTTAAATATATTTCAATTAAATTAAATTGTTTTAATTAAATTATGATTGCATTTTTCCTTTGCAGTTTGTGTAACGATGTGTATGAGGTCGGCAAGGAGGCCTTATAGTCCTAATATGTATTTGTTGTAGCATGTGAAATGGAGGCCCCCTCAGCAAAAAATCTCAGCTTTCATCCATAGCAATGATGGACATTGTAGGTGTCACAAGGCACCTGGAGAGCTTTATAAATGTTGCTGTTGTGCCAACATTGTTTTTGAGTATGTTTACCAAGGAGAAAAGGACTCTTGGCTGTTCTATGTACTGCTGATAAACTGGCAAAGTTTCTCAATGATTTAAGCCCTTTATTATACCACACCCTATGCTTGTACCGTTGCTGTGGTTGTTATAAACCAAGCACTTTTAAATTGGTGTAATCCAGTCGCTATAACACACCCAGTATTTGTAAGAGCTGGTGTCTATGATAATCTCACAGCGATTTAAGCACTGTCTGTGTGCTAGTGGTATTTCTAAGTAGCATGAGCTTTTGACAGTTCTGGAGGCCTATTGATGCTGTTTGTAATAGTTGCAGTCGATCCTGGACTACCTTATGCATCTCGAGCTCCAGGGCTTGTCTCTTTTATCAATTAAGGTCCACTCAGCTGCCATATTAGCCTTTCAATCTCCGTTCCAGGTAAAGTCGGTCTTCGATCATAACATGACGGTCCGGTTCTTGAAAGGTCTGGAGCAACTCTACCCCCAGGTCCGGGACCCAGTTCCTCTATGGGACCTGAATCTGGTGCTTGTGTGGCTCATGAGAGCTCCCTTCGAGCCCTTGGCATCCTGTTCCCTTCTTCTTCTCTCCTGGAAGGTGTCATTCCTGGTGGTGATAACTTCTGCCCGAAGGGACTCTGAGATTAGGGCACTTACCTCGGAGCCACCCTATACAGTGTTTTTCAAGGACAAGGTCCAGCTGCGGCCGCATCAGGCTTTCCTGCCCAAGGTGGTTTTGCAATTTCACATGAGCCAGGACATATTTTTGCCAATGTTCTTCCCAAAGCCTCATAAGTCTGAGGAGGAACATAGGTTGGAACATCAGGAAAGCGCTAGACTTCTACATCGAGAGGACCAAGCCATTTCGCAAGTTGTTCATTGCGGTGGCGGATAGGATGAAAGGTCATCGAGTGTCCACCCAGAGAATTTCATCTTAGATCACCGCCTGCATCTGATTTTGCTATGAACAGGAGAAGGTATCTCCACCGGCGATTGTAACCACCCAGTCAACTAGAGCACAAGACTCGTCGTCGGCTTCCTGGCCCATGTGCAGGGCCGCCACCTGGTCATCCATTAACACATTCATGTCTCAGTATGCGCTTACCCAGCAAGCCTGAGATGACGCCCGCTTCGGTAGAGCAGTATTACAAGCCACACGACTGTGAACTCCAAGCCCACCTCTAGAGATACTGCCTGTGAGTTACCTAGAATAGAACGACATGAGCAAGCACTCAAAGAAGAAAAAATGATTACCTACCTTTTCGTAACTCTTGTTCTTCTCAATGTATTGCTCATGTCCATTCCATTACCTGCCCTCCTGCCACTCTGTCAGAGTTGCCGGCAAGAAGGAACTAAGAGGATGTAGGGCCAGCGGCGCCTGATATACCGGCGCATAAGTGTGGCACCACAGAGGGTGCCACAGCCAATCCTACGGATACTGCTAAGGCAAAAGTCTTCAACAACTGTGCACGTGGGCACGCACACCCCTAAAATGGAATGGACATGAGTAACACATCTCGAAGAACAACAGTTATGAAAAGGGAGGTAACCGTTTTTTCAGGCTTCAGATTGGGGTAAACTCTATCAGAACCCTGTCAATGCTTGCAGTTTTCCAGGCTCAGATTCTCTGCTGTGCAGTAGAAAGAGGGCTGATTCCAGTTCACTGACTCTTTGACTGGCTGTGCTGGGCAATGATTCCATCAGAGTGTTGCTCAGACTCCAGTCAGCTGGTCATAATTCTCAAGGGAACATTTGCCATCTGTAGATAGCCAGAGATCACAACCTGGCCATGGTCCATAACTCCCTGTCACCTTAAGATTGGGTGGGAGATGGCAGCATAGGAGCCAGCTAAACTGGCGCTATGCCTTTTAGGGATTCTCTACTGCCAGGGAAATCCCCAGTGGGAGAGTTTAGGCCAGCAACCACTCCCTTTGTTCTGCTGAATTGGGCCAGAAAATCTGGCCCTATGGATTTTTAAATCTGTATTTTCACTGACCACTGAAAAATATCAATGAGAACCTAAAGTTTCTTTTCAAAATGTAAAATTGGCTCTGCTGTACAAATTGTTTCAAAGTACTTTGTGTACTTTCACCCACAATAAGAAATGTACCTGATAATATATTAGTATGCCAAAGCTAAGCTTCCTTATACGATTACGTTTTTTCCTATGTTGCTGCTAGCTGCTGAAGCTCATTCCCTCATCCCTGCAAGACTTTCAGAAAAAGGCAAAAGAGAGGGATGAGTTAAGAGAATGGCTCAGTTTCCTTCTCATACTTCTGATACTTCCTCTGTTTGTTATTTCTTCTCTGCTGCTTTTCACAGATGGCAAAATGAGGTTTATTGCAGAAGAAAAGTAGATTCTGTATCTTCTTGTTTTCAGTAGGTATCTGTTGCCTTGTCAGTTAGCAAATGCTATCAGGTGATCTCCTTTAACTTATGCCATCACAACTTCTATACTGACATCATATGACAATAGGATATATGTAGTACATTCTATCTGGATGTACCTAGAAATTTTCAGAAGCAGTTAATACTGCTGACTTATCCAGATACTTTCAAGAGTTTTATGCTAGAATTATATAATGAGATCCTTTAGAAATCATCATTCATGGTGTCAAACCTCTTTGTCCACTGTATTTGACAGCTTTTCATGTTATACCCAGATTGTTCTTTTAAGCAAAGGAGAGATACCATTCTGTAATCTAAAGAACAGTGCATGAATCTAGGATAGAATATAAACAGAAATATTCTCATAATGGGAAGAAATCTTCTAATACAATAATTTTAAATCCTCCTTAAGTGTCCTTTGACACTTGAAACCAAATCTCTGAAAGCTTTCAAGAGGTTTTTCCACAAAAAATAATTAGCATAATGCTGACTGGACACAAGAACCACAGGTGTTATATAATGGACTTCTGTTTTCAGAATGTTAGTTAGAATTGGAATAATTGGTTCAACCCTCTTTGTTTGAAAGGACAGGAGCTGTACAGAGGATCAAAAGAAATTTCCACCTGACAATTCCGTTTGAGTAACTGCAGCCTTGAAAGCAGCTTGTAAAATCACAAGAATGTCATACCTAAATTACCACAGAAATCTAATACTTCAATTTAATATAGATCCTTGGAACAAATCAAATTCTGATGATTCATTCCAGTCGCTTGAAGAGAGTTTTTGTGGTTTGAGAAATCCTCATGATTATCATTTTAAATTGCTTTTGTTTTATAGCTCTTCAGGTGAGTAAAAAGGATGTCTTTAATCCTCTTTTTGGTGGCCACCATACAAAGTTACTGATTTTCATTTGAAGAAACTGCAGTGGAATCTGTTGCGAATTTCCTTCGGTTCCTGATCATTGTCATGTTCCTATTACGCCTCTGGCGATTAGGACAGCGACAAAGCTCCTCCACTCCTTAGGTTGTCATTGTATAATCCTCATGTTTAGGACTTTTACTAGATGTCATAGGGCTGAGAATAAAATTCATCCTTTCCTTATTGCGGATACAGATATGATTGAAGTTATGTTTAAAGAAAACATAAACCCTGTCTTCATTTAGACAGTATTTCAAGTTACTAGATTCCATCTCAAACACTATGCTGGCTAGTAGTCATTTAAGAGTGCTAACCAAAGATCTCAGACCCCCAAAAGGAAAATGAACAATTTCATTAACTTTGACTCCCAGACTTTGTGAAAAAAGGGCATCTTGAGTACAAAATATCAATATTACATGACGAGAGTGCAAATTCTGTGGATAAAACTTAAACCTTTACTTCTTAAGTAAGAAATTGCTATGGTTGGTGTGCTCCAAGTTCTTTCCTAAATACAGATAAAATAGGAGAAAATAAGAAAACCTCTTTATGCAAATGAAATAAGTTCACTTGCCAAATCCATTGATAGAGATGAAACACCTGATAGCAGCCATTAAGGCTACTAGAGGTCTGCAAACTATACATTTAAATATTTCAAACAAAAAGTTAAAAGTAAAAAAGAATAAAAAGCCATTTTTTTTTTCAAGCGCCATCTGCAGACATATCCAGACTAGGTATACTTACCCTTCCTTCACCTAAACTGGTCATAACTTCAGAACTGCTGGAAATCATAGACTGTAGACCCCATTTCTCATCAAGATCCTAATATATCCAAGGTATTTCAGAATGCCAGCCTATTATTACCAGACTGACTCCTTTTCTATAATAGGGAAGTAGCTACTAATATGTCTCCTGTCAAGTTTAAAAATAGTGCTACATCTCCCATTACCACACCTATTAGTTTCCTTTCCACTCAGAGATATTCTAAATCAAGCATCTTTCATCCATTTAAACTTAATGTAAGCCATCAAGATAATAGGAATTAAAAATATTGTAGAAGAAAGTTCTTGAAATCACATCCAGTCTGCAAGAATTGCAGATATAATCCCCATACTGTGTAAACCAACAATTAATCACATATACTATCATTCTTTCCTGATATTTGAGTTTAATGGCAGCATGCCCTCTACTTTTCCCCGCGCATGTGCAGAATGAATTTTGTTATGTGCACCAATGTGGAGGTGATGTGTCACACATCACCTCCACATTGGTGCACATAACAAAATAAATGTGGTGGTGGGGGGAGGGATTTGGGGTGCAGAGGGGGCTCAGCTGGGGCAGAGGGTTGAGGTGCGGGGGGGGGGGTTAAGGCTCCAGATGGGGGTGCGGGCTGTGCGGTGGGGCTAGGGATGAGGGGTTTGGGTGCAGGCTTCCCCGGGGTTACAGCGGGGAGAGAGAACTCCCCCCAGCTCTCTCTGCCCAGCTCTCTCTCCCTGCAGAAGCACCTGGGCCGGGGTGGGGAGAGGTGCCTCTCCTCCAGCCGCAGCAGTTCTAGGGCTGGGCTGGGGCCGGGGCCGGAGCGCCTCTCCCCTGGCTGTGGCAGGTCCGGGCCGGGGCTGGGTTGGGGCACTTCTTCCCCAGCCTCGGCAGGTCCAGGGCTGGCGGAGAGGCATCTCTCCCAGCCGCAGCCCTGAGTGCTTGCGTGGCACTTAAAAGGCTGCTGCGCGGCTGCACAGCGTAGAGGGAACTTAGATGGCAAATAGTTCCTAAAGATTGTAATTCTCACATTGGATATATTGTATGCTTCACTGCGCACTTCGAAAAAGTTGTTATTATATGAAGGGTTTTATCAAGATACATTTGACCAATTTTCTAAGATATTGGATCTGTCAATACTCAAATACAACACAGTATACCCACTTCCAGTCCTTTTATTGCTTTGGTTAATTACTCAGATATTTTGAGAGGGGAAGGAAGAGAAAATTTACTTGCAGAATTTCCATGTCCTTTCCTGAGCATGTTTCCTCCGCCACACTACTTGTCCTCTGGCCTCCTTACCTCGGAGGACCTTTTCCTCTTATTTTTCTGCCTTAGTGTCCAAAACAATTTGTTTCTAATTAAATGTAACAATGCTACTTATTCATATGAAGGTATCAGAGTAGTATACAGACATTGATTAAGCCCTCCCACCACACCCCAGGAGGTAATTTAGTTAATGTAAGTAATGCATTTTTACAAATGCAGAAACCACATTCCCTGCTCTAATCACTGCTTGTTGTGCAATGGGAGTCAGTTGATCAATGAAATTTCTCTTGACTAAAGAGAAAGCGACCCATGTTTGCTTGGGGAGCCATATTCCAAAGTGAGATGGATACCTCCTCACTGAAGTAACTGCTATATCTGCTTTTGAATTAACTGAAAATGTGATACGTTTCTCTCATTTGGAGAAAGAGACTTTCCAACAATTATGATTTAGTAAGGAATAAGTTATTTAAAGATGTTGAATGAGAGTTGCTAGTACCAGTATAGAATACAGTTGCTATTCTATGATTTAGGGCTTGTCTACGCTTAAAAGGCTGCAGCAGCACAGCTGCACTGCTGGAGCGCTTCAGTGAAGACTCTACCTACGCCGATGGGAGGGCTTCTCCCATCAGCATAGGTACTTCACCTCCTGAGAGGTCCCATCAACATAGCAGTATCTATGCCAGGAGTTAGGTTGGTGTCACTGCGCCACTCAGGGATGTGGATTTTCCATACCCCAGAGCAAAGTAGTTAGATTGACATAAGTTGCTAGTGTAGACCAAGCCTTAGCTTGTAAGTAAAAAAATGTTCTGATTCAACTCTATTTGCTACTGGAAAGAAAAGAAGAACATTTTGGATGTTAAACATTTTTTGTTTTCCCATAACTCAAAAACAGATTTAATTTATAACATGAAATTATGCAGCCCATTAGTGCCTTGGCATATTAAAATAAAATAAAATAAAACAGCTGAAATATTGAGGTTTAAAGTGCATCTATTGTGCAAATGCATTAACAAGGATTTATAGCATCATTGCTGACCTTGCATGCACCGTATAATGCACAAGTTTTACATGATGTTACTTTTAAAATGTGTCAACTTCAAAAGGAGCCTGTAATGGGGTACATTCTCCCCCCTAGAACTCTCCTTGTATCTAGCCAACTCCCCTCCTCTCTAGGGAGTGACTGCAGACTCCCTCCTTGCAACTCTCTCCTATCACCAACTTCCTCTCTTTATAAGACTAGCCCAGCTCCTTCCCCAGGTGAACTTCATCAGCCATTAGGCCTTATCAGTCCCTGGTTGTCTTCCAGGTGTATCCTATAAGGTTAATTGACCTTTCTTATCTGTTCAGGCCCCAGGGGGTGGACATCCCATCACAGAATTGTTGCGGTCTGTTGTCTCAAGGGTATGTGGATTAATGGTCACTGGGACATTTTTACGCCATAACTTTGGGCTTGTCTTCATGGAGCAGCAATTCTTTTAAAATTCTATTGTGTCCTTAATTTGTGTCATCTTAGATATTGCTAGAGCTCAGTTCGCAATCTCATATATCATATACAAACCTGCCCAAAATCTTGCACATGAGCACATAGAAGTGATCTAAGAGTTCTATGTCTGAGAATTTATGTGAATTGTGAGATGATAGCTAATTCTGAATTTGCAGACTTTTGTGAGTTTACGCCTTTAATGATTTTAATATAGCTTTTTGCACTTTATAGGCACCCATACACATCTATATGCACACATGCACAAAATAGGCCTGATGGCAGGATATTCTAGCCCCTTTGAGCTGTTGTGGCAATGCAAAGGGTCCAAAAACAACTGAATCTAGCTGAGAATTTCCCTTTTTCCTAGGGCCAGCAGGGCCAACCGGGAAAGTAGGTGGCACTAAGCTATAGTTGGCCCAGGTATAAATCCACTCTGAGAAACAGGAAGCCATGTTTGGCTCCCTGATGGGCCCACCCCTCCACTGTGCTAAATGGAAATTTAGCACAGCAGAGAATCTGGTCCAAAATTGTGCCTCTGTGCGTATATGTAAAACACACATATAGATAGATATGATATATAATAAAATATGTGTGTGATAGGGACATGTCTCAAATTATGAATTAAAAATGCTAAATTGATAGATGCTAAATTGTTGCACCAGTTTAAGGGAAAGGGATATCGATTTCTGTCTCACAGCCTTTTAGGGCTTTTGAATTGAACAGGTTGTTCCCAGTGGATTGGCTAACTTCCTTTCTTGGGAGAAAAGCTGTAGATGTCTACAGCCGAATGGAAGGGACCGACAGTGTGGTCTAGGAACAATTTTAGTTCTCCAATATGAACTAACCAAATAGTCTTATTGGAAAAGGTTTCAGGAAGCTCAAAATACTTAGAGGATGACTTGCATGGAGGTGGGTAACTCAGCTGGGCAATTATCTTCGCAAATGGTTCAAATGTTTGGGGATCACTACCCTAGATTAGTTGTATGAATTGTTTGAATTGGAATAGGTTTATGATTTATGCTCACGTGATCCCAAAATGTGGCTAGTTGATAAGAAGCAGAGGGACCTCTGTCCCACAGATTAGCTGGCTGATGAGTATGTAGTTAGCAGGTCTTTTTTAGAAGCCCAAGGGAGAATGACTCATTCATGAGACTCAGGACCGGGGACGCATGGATGTTCCCCAGAAATGGGAAGTGGGAAAACCCAAGCTGGAAGGAGCGGCAGCCCCAAACTAACCCTCAAAAATAAATCCCAGGGATCTGAGTAGTTTTACCTGTTAGGGGACACGGCACAAGAGCGCTCAATGACTATGTGCCAAGAGGCTGGCAATAGACCACTTTAGGCTAACATGTTGGCAATCCAGTAACAGGTGGCCAGGATGTTGCCTCATCACTACAGCCTGTGAACATGGTGATTTCAGACCTAAATGGGGTGACCACAGGCATTTTGTCCTAGTAGCAGTGGCCAGGAAAAGGTCCAGGGTTGGAGGGATACAGGTACTTAGGTGACTCTAGCTCAGACCGATGTGGTGAATCCAGATAAGATTTTTCTCAATAAGCACAAAACACTGCAGAGGTTAGGGGGTCTTCCACTTAATGTATCTGTAGTTAACATATATATGAAAGTGGGATGGAGGCACCCAAGGACGTTGGGCTATATGAACATCTACGAATGGAGGTACTGCTTGTGACTGATTTGGACTCTTGGCCTTATAGAACTTGCAGCACTTTGGTTCTTACAAGGAGCAAAAGCCAAAGAGCCTTGACAAAGGAGTGCAGGTGGACAGACTGGAAGACAGTGAGTCACTGTCCCCAAGCTGTGAGCATGTGTGCCCTGGGGCAGAGTTGAGTGTTGCTGGAGTTGAGATCCTAGTTGAGACCGGGAAAACTAAGGATAATGGGGAGGAGCAGGCTATACTCCCTGCCCCAGCAGCTAAGTGCCTGCTTCGTAATTTAGGTTGCTTTAATGATATGCTGCTATGGCTCATGGCTCTGACACCAGTAGTCAGCTTAGAAGCATAAAGCCTCACCCTGGTTTCTCCCACCCTAGTTACTCCATGCAGGATGACCTCAACAACCCCTTCTGATTCCAAGTCCCCCAAAATCCATTTCCCCAAATTCTTAACTACTAGATACTCGGACTTTTCCCCTTGGTTCATCACCCTCAAAGGAATGAAACCTACACCCAATTATCAGTTCACTTTGGCACACACAGTTTGTACAACACAGACCTGCTTGGGGTAAAAATAAATAAAAAGTTTATTTAATAGAAAAATCATAGATTCAAAGATGAAATAGTAAGGAAAGGCAACACCAGTTACACAGAAAATACACATAAAGGTGCCATCTCAAGCTGTACACCTCTATTAGCTAAATTCCCTTTTATAATGTGAATTACCTATTGCTTCTGAGCAATTTCCCAGCATGCCCTCTGTCCTAGAGGGTATCCAATGTTTCTCAGACAGCACCCTGCTTAGATGCTAGCTAGGGTTGCCAATTTTAGTTGGCCATATTCCTGGACGTAATCTTCACATCACATAATCTTTAATTAAAGATTAATCTTTAATTCCTGGAGACTCCAGGACAATCCTGGAGGGTTGGCAAGCTATGCTGGCCCTCCATTTCTGCATAGAAATCTCAAACTCAAGCATGTTTTTAAAAGGTTTTTTTTTTCTCTCTCTCTCTCCTCCCCCTCCCTTTCTCCTGGCATGATGACTCATGGTTGTACAGAGTGGGGGAAACTCCCTTCTTTCTCAGTTTTCTAAGACTGGGGTTTTCTTTTCATTTTCAGTATTTTTCCATTAACTTTAATGGTCCACAATTGTGTCTTCCTGGCTGTACAGTGGATGAGTACTTGAAGTTGGTTTCATGTAAACAACTAGCCTGGGAAGCGCCCCTGCCCTGCTTGATTGCTTCACCCCCTGTTGTGTGAAATGTGTAGTTGCATCACAGTTATAGTTATGACTTGTATCTATTCATAACCATTACCTGTATACATATCACCTAATAACTAGAACATTATGTGCTTTCATAAAAGACCTTACTGGACGTATATTTATACACAATAACTTTGTATACAATCAGTTGATTGGATTGCTTATTCTTTGGGGTTCAGACCCCCTGTTCTCCCCTTGGGGTGTCTGGACCCTGATTGTCACACCCCTCCTTAGAGAAGCTGAGGGCTGCCGTGACCAACCCCAGCTCTGCAAACACTCTGCCTCAGGAATGCAGGGAGAGATACCTGAGGGATAATAGATTTCTTTATAGGGAATAGACTCCTTTATAGGGAATCTCAGGGGAGATTGAGAGTTGAGATGTTTGGAGATGATGGTGCCCCAAAAGCACCACCCTAAGCTGTTAAACTTGACACACATCATCTGGGGATGCAGTGCACAAAACACAGACTGTTGCAGAATTTTTACTGGTCTGGAGTCTTTGAGGCAATTAAAAATTATTGCAAAACATATGATACCTGCTAGAGGGTGGGAAAAGCCTGAGATAAGTGTAAAACAGCCATAATGCCACTGCTTATAATAGAACCTTTTCAGGGTGTGGCCATGGATACTGTGGGGCCCCTTAGCAAAGTGACCTTGAAAGGAAAGAAATAGACTTTGGTCGTGGGAGACTGTGCTACTTGCTGACCTAAGGCTGTAGCTCTGTACTCCAGGGAGGCAGACATGATTGCTGATTTTCTATCAACAATATGCCCAGCAATGTCCTCGTGGACCAATGAACCAGTTTTGTGTCTGCCCTTCACCAGGGCTTATGGGAGAAATACAAGGTCAGACACTTCTAGGCCTCTGTATATCACCCTCAAAGCACTCACATGATTGGGATAAATGTTTATTTATTTTTTGCCTGTAGAGAAGTTGCCCAAGAATCCATAGTCCCTTTTGAACCGCTCTTTGGAAGGAGGGTGCAAGGATCCTTAGACCTAATGAGGGCTGCATGCGAGAACAGTGCTTCTCAAGGGGGAATTGGTGGTGGAGTATATGTTGACTTATAAGGACAGGCTTTCAGATGTCATGTCTAGGAGAACATAGCTAAAGCCCAGGAGAGACAGGGCTGGTGTGACTGCATCACGCATGCCAGATCATAAGGAATGGGGGACAAAGTTGTGGTGTTGGTTGTGGTGTGGTGGATAAACTCCAGATTGCCAGGAAGGGCCCTTTATAATCATCAAGCAGCTCAGTTAGATAATGTTGAGGCATCTAGTCCTTCCCATCAGCACAGAGTATATCATGTGAAAATGAAGAAACCATATTGAAATATGGAGAAACTGGTCCTAGCAGTAGGTGGGCGATAGGAGGAGGGGGAGTTAGAGAATCCCCTGGTAAATCTGATGACAGAAACAGGGTCCAGTCCTTCCCTGGACTCCATGCAGCTTTACAAACACCTGATCCTTGAATAACAAGTGCAGATGAAAGGTGCTGAAGGCTTATAAACAAGCGTCTGAAAGTCTGGACATATGACTCTTGCTGCCCACAGTGTGGGAGACAGAGTCCAATTAGCAGCTTTCCTTTCAGGGCTACTGGGAAAGTAACTCAAGACCTGGAAAAGGAGGTCAAAGGCATGCTGGAATTGGGGGAAATTCAACCTGCATACCATCTGTGGACATCACCCATTGAGCTGATACCCACGAAGGATGAGACTATCAGATTTTGTGTGGATTACGCAAAGCTTAATGCCCTCACAGTTTCTGATGCGTACCTATGACAGATGAGATCCTAGATAAGTTGGAGAGTGCACAACAAGATACCTTACCACAATTGACGTCACTATGGGTTATTGAAAGGTGCCTTTAAACCCTGATACCAGACTTAAATCTGCATTTACCACCCCTATGCGGCTCTCCGTTCCCTTTTTACCATTTGCCCTCGAAGAGGCCCCTGCTACTTGTCAGCATCTGGTACATAAGTTACTGGGTGAGTCTGCGGAATTTGCCCTGGCATATCTAGATTCTATTTGTATCTTTAGTGAGACTTGGGAGGAGCGTGTTTCCAATTTTGGGAGGGTGCTGGACCACATTCAGACTGCAAGACTGATTGTAAAGGAGAAGTGTAAAGTGGGCATAGTAGAAATGGTCTATCTGAGCCACAGAGTGAGAAGCAGTTGCATTGGGCCACAGCCTTCAAAGGTAGAGGCTATTAAGAATTGGCCTGCTGTCAAGAGCAGGAAACAGACATAGTACTTTATTGGGATGACAGGGTATTACAGGAGATTTGTCCCTCACTTTTGCTTCTTGACTGCTCCCATCACCACACTGTATAAAAAGAGTAAACCTGAAAAAGTGGATTGAATTGAAGTGTCAAAGGGTCTCCTGTAAACTGAAAGGAGCCCTGCATAAAGATTCAACTCTGGAAAACCCAGAGTTTGACAAACCTTTTGTGTTTTTTCACAGATGCCACTACCACTGAGCTAGGTGCTGTGCTGATGCAAACCAATTCAAAGGGGGAAAGGCATCTGATTGTGTATTTAAGCAAAAAATTGCTCCACTGAGAAAGAAACTATGTAGCTATTGAAAAGAGTGTCTTGCCACTGCGTGGACACTTAAAAAACTACTGCCATATCTATTTAGGTGAACCAAATGCCTCTCCTCTGGTTCCATCAAATGAAAGGGTCTAATGCCAAATTATTAAGGTGGAATCTGGAGGTCCAGCATTATGACATGGAGGCAATTCATGTTAAAAGGAGTGCACTTGACAGTGCATGATAGCAGATGCTCTATCTTTGAGGGAGGTATGAAAATGTCCCTAGGGTACTAGGTTCTGCTCATCTTTGATGGAGGGCAGGGGGAGAGAGAAGTGACAGAGTGGGATATATCTGTATCAAATTATGAATTCTATTTTGTTGTATGTGTTGAACCCCTGTCTAAATTTGCCTTAAGGCAAGCCTATTGATTGCATTCCAGACAGTGGCCCAGCCCAGGAAAGGTGCTTGATACCTTCTTGAAGGACTGTCACTGAGGCCATGTCTACACTACCACTTATGTCGGCAAAACTTATGTCACTCAGGGGTGTGAAAAAACAACCCGAGGTGTGGTGACTTGCTCAAGGTCTTTCACACCACCTAAACTTCACATTAGGGCTGTCCACAAAACCAACTATATCCCCTATGTGCTGTGCAAGGAGACCCCACACTGGTCCCAATAGGTTGTCTTTAAAGTTGTTTGACTGGGTCACTGGATCCACGACTAGATGCAGTCAGTGTTTCAGAAGCTCCACATGAGGCATAGACTGGCTCTGGCTATTATTCCAGCCTGGCTGAAGATGGATGAATTCAATCTCACCTAAACCCTATGTAGTGTTCTGGGAAAGGCCGAATACAGTAGTTAGGCTTTGAGTGGAGAACAGTAATTTTTCATCCAAAGCAAGTGAACATATACAATGAGAAAAGCAACAGAGGGTCCTGTGGCACCTTTAAGACTAACAGAAGTATTGGGAGCATAAGCTTTCGTGGGTAAGAACCTCACTTCTTCAGATGCATCTGAAGAAGTGAGGTTCTTACCCACGAAAGCTTATGCTCCCAATACTTCTGTTAGTCTTAAAGGTGCCACAGGACCCTCTGTTGCTTTTTACAGATTCAGACTAACACGGCTACCCCTCTGATACATATACAATGAGAAATATTTATTATAAACATGATACTGAACTGTTGTACATTACTTTGTAAATCTGTTGAATTTCTCATATTTTATTTTCAGGTCTAATCTCTTTTTTATATTGCTGTAGTAGTTGGGAAAGAAAGAAGGAAAAGAAGCAACCAAACTTTTGTTAGAAAATAATTCCCATATTGCGCTTACTGCAAGTTGAATTATTGTATTGACTGGTATTTTGCAGTTTTTTAAGCACTAATAAATGGGAATTTTATACTGTAAAAGTATGTACTGCTTCCATAATTGTAGTCTTTCTGGTCCTTTATTGTCCATGGACCCCCAGATGGTATCTGGAGTCAAAAATGCCTTTTACTGTCTTCAGGTGGTCAAGAGGCCGACCTGACCACAGTGACATGTGCAGGTTGACTGCTCCAGTACGCTCCAAGGGAGTTGATAGATATGCCGTGATGAAACTCGAGATGGTACAACATGTGGCAGCCATCTTTTAACTAACACAGAGCCACAAGAATACATTAGCACTGTTCACTGCACATTGTACTGGTTTCCTGTCAAATATGAGAGCCAATTTAAGGTTCTGATCTTGATCTTAAAGGTACTTAATTGGCTTGGCAGTGGTTACTTCACAATCACCTCGTCCCATGACCATGACCTGCCATGACAGCAGGGAATTCACACTGACTGTGTACCAGGGGACTGGGCCTTCTTAGCAGCTGCCTTACATCTAAAGAATGCTTTTGCACAAGAAGTTAGATAGACTTATATAGACTTTCCAACCTTAGTCAGGAATGCAGGACTCATATTTTAAATTAATTTGACCACAAACACTTTTCTGAAGGTAGCAAATACTATTTTAAAATAAAACCTTAAAATAAAGAGTTTTAATTTAAAACCTACTATAAAATATATCAGTGGGACTACTTGTAATCTTTTAAGTCTGTAGAGAGTCTTCAGTCAGTAATGTTTCAACTGTAAGTGCCTGTGCAACCTTGACATTAAAATGAAAGTGGTTTAGAGATTTGAGGCCATAGATTTACAAGCATAAAAGTAAGACACATACAGGTCTGATTTATAGAAAGAGAGTTAAATGATTACAAATTAACTACAGATTTTAAAGTTCATTTATGGAGAAGGATACTTTCTAATATTTATTTTAAATAGTTAAGACTATTACACAATGTATTTTAAAATATTCCATCAAAGAACAACTTAATGCTCTTTTAAACAAAGCTTGATTTAACTGTGTTGCAGGTGAACCTTCAAATACATAATATTTTGATGTAGAGTTGATGGATGAAATCCTGGCCCTATTGAAGTCAATGGGATTTTCAGTAGGACCAGGATTTCACCATAGGCCCTCTATTTTCACTGAGCTGGGAAGCAGCAGTCAATATATGAAGAAAACAGAGCTTACATATGCATCTAGGTCATGTAGAGAACATTTTCAGGATATTGATGAAATAAAGGTATAAGATCCAATATACACTAGTTTAACATGTACAGAATTTTCCACATACTGGTATCCTTAATACAGGTGTTTGCAAGTGCATTCTAGGAACAAATAAAGTAACAAATCATATCAACGGAAGGCCATGTGATGCATAATTCTGTCTGATCGTGTGAACCAGAATGTACTGTTCAGTGAAAAGGCCAGGCAATTGGCCTTCACCCTGGATGAGGCACATCCTATCTTTGGCATTATATTCCTGTTTTCAGACCATATGGGTCAGCAAAACATTGCTTACAGCTATCTCCAGTAAAGTAATATTAATACTGATGCAGACCTCTGATCAACAAATCGGCACCATAGACTGCAGTATTCAGATAAAGCTGAATCATCAATTTATCAGTTTCTCAAAATAAAATTCATTCCTGTGTCTTCTTTTGTTTCCTCTACATAAATCAATAGCATGCTTACTTTTATATGTGTATACACTTGATCAACAGGAAATTGTTAACTCTATACTTTTTGGCTGATTTAAATATAAGTTAAGATATTAAAATGTGATTGTAGTATTTTAAGGTATATTTCTACTGGGGTTTCCCTGATGAATCATTGAGATGAGTGGGTGAGTAATGCAAACTCTCTCAGTATTGTTTTTTTCAGTATGCTGCATTAACACTTACTTTTAAAGTGTGTATGGGGTTGGAAGAAAGGGTGGAGGGAGACAAGAATCAAGGTAAAGCCTCTATAATAACGATCTGGGAAACCCCATTCTACTAAAATGTGGAGCATTTAAAGTCTTTTCCTATATTAAATATTACACTGTTTATCTCAAACCATCATCAAAGACTGCAAATATATATAAATGCACACTACACACCTTATATCTTTTGTAGTCAGTTAACTTTTAAAATGTTGAACCATGTGTGCTGTGGATATGGTGATGGAATAAATTTCTCATATGTGTGGGATTATAACCGTTGAAACAATCATTACTGAAACCATATACCTTATTTCCTTTAACTAATAGCAATTGTGTACCTATGGAATATATTAACAGTTATTCCTTTGGTTTTGGGTTATTGCTAAAATATTTTGTTGGACAGATATTTAAGCATGATCTGTAATGTATGTTGCCTGAATACGTCAATGAAGAGGGCTAATTATGTCTTTCTTCTGTGAGTTATGCTGACGTTTGTGAAACTGCATTTATGTATAAGTGACAGAATAAATGTATCTTCCTTAATAAATCACTGGTAAATTACAAGTTTCCTGTACCTACCTCGGTTTAAAAAATACTATAATAACTGTTTACTTAGAGTTCAAAAAGAGTATAAAGTTACTGCTTCTGTAACTGGTTGAAGAGTGTAAACTTTCTTGCTCATATGTTCTTCCATGTTGTTTTTTTCAAACATATATATTTATATTCTAGTTCTTTATATTTCTCAGAACAATTGTTCTGATAAGTTAAAAACATTTGACTGCTTACTCTGTCATGTTAATGGCAGTTCATTGTGCTCTTACCCAGGAATCTGAGTTCAGATCCCTAACTGGGTACTTACTCCCCAAAGTTTGCAGTCATTGCTGAGAGAGCACATTTATTTCATAAGTGGGAAGACACACTTAAAGCTAAGTCCTCAGGTTTATATAGCAGCACTTGGTGACTTATAATCTCTTTTTACCCCTGCCCCCAGATTCTGGGCCTGTCCAGGTGCTGATTTGGCTCCCAGCATAACTTACAGTAGCATCAGGGCTGCTCTAAATAACACTGGTTTGAAACAGCCCTAAAAGACTGTTATGTCAGTTGGGGCTCATAAGGGCATTGTGTGCTCCAGCCATATCCCCTTATTCCTCCCCCAACCATGCTGGGGGTGGATTGTAAATGGGAGAGTGTGGTGTTAGCAGCATGGTCTTGTTAGTCAGTCAGTGATATTTTTTATTTTGGGTGGGAGGGGGGAAAGGAATCCTTAGCTGCCCATTTAGGAATTTAGCATGGGCAGTATCTGACCCCTTACTTAGTCTTCTGCAACATGCTCACCCTCTGGCTGACACTTGAGTCATGACTTGATTGTGTCCATATGGAGCATTATTATGAGACAGTATTTTTGAGGTGGGAGTTGAAATAATGGGGAGAAATGTCTCACAATACACCTAAGGTGTGTGAGTATCCAGTATGACTGCAAACGAGTCATGTTATTGCTTATGTAACATTCACTTGGGACTTAATTCTTAGTGCAAGTAGGTAGACTCTTATTAATATGTATCCTGAAGAATCTGCTACTGGATCTGCATATGGTACATGCAGTGAAGCAAATTTTTCAAGCTACACAGCACGGCACTCCTGAGAATAGAATCAAGCCATTAGTGTAACTTGCAGAATTATTGGCTCCAAAGAGCCACCCTTGAGAGAGGAAGCACTGTAATGAGAATGGGGAAGCAGATATATTTTTCTAATATTTGTTGTTTTCTTTGAAATGGGTAAAAGAATACCTGGAATGATTTATATTTAATTGAGGATTGCATTCCATCAGATAGGGTAAATGTTTTCAGACCATTTATCATCAGTGGCTTTTCAAGACCTCTAAGGAGTACATAGTACATATTTACCTTAACTTGGCTAGGTCAAGGGAAATAAAGCAAGAATAATAGATGTTACTGTGATATGTGAACAAAACTGGAAACCTTGTATGTGAAATATGAGGTAAATGTCTTCATCCAACATACATTGTAGCTTTTTAAATTTACAAAAATTACAAGTTATTTTTAAAATAATGTGATTTACAGTACATTATCATCATATATTTTTAAAACACAAGATTACTTGGCTGGGTTTTCCATCATTCCTAAATGATATCATTTTGCACTGCAGGGGCTAATTGCATTGCCTGTCCCTTATTATTTAATATTTTCTGTTTTAGTAGCACCTTTAAAAAACACCAAGTATAGGTTTCTAGATTGTCTTGTTATTAATCTGTGTTTAATATATGTAACTGGTAAAGTACCTAGAGCACATGACAGTAGAATTCTACAAATGCTGGTGAGTGATCCTTTGATGCTTTCTTGATTTGTCTTGGGGTTTTCCCCATTCGAGGCAGTTTGTGCAAAAATCCTTTATGTATCATATCATCTTTCAAAAATTGACTGCTGTTTGTGATTTTTCATCCTTGCTTCTTAATCCTTACAAAGTGGGATCTACACACACCAGGTACACAGAGTATGAAGAATCAAATAGCCTCAGCTACCCAGCAGATAAGGCAGAATCGAAGTTTGAATTGAGATTTTCAATCAGAAGCACACTAAGAGGGTTTATTTTAACATTTGCATAGTATTTTGTTTTATTAAAAAGTCTAAAAGTAGTAAGACAAGTATAGAATAACCTAATTGTCAGTAATCTTCGACCAGAAGGAAACCTGAGAACTGAAACAAATTTTTGCCTCATTCTTTATCTATCACAGAAAGGAACATAAAAAAAGAAAACTGTTGCAAAGTATTCTAAATAAAACCAAAGGGTACATTGTTGATTCAGTTAAACTAGGTGTTAAAATGCTTTCATAACTAGTCTGATGAGGAAATTTGATCAGATGTTTTATGAACAAACTACTGTACTACCTCGAGCAGCTTGTAAATTAACATTAACCTCGACTCTTTTTTAATGAGTGACTTAGTGGAATTTATCAGACATTTCATGTACCCTCTTTCTGAGTTAAATTTGCAAAATGCTTCCCTCCAATCCTTTTCATTCCCCCCACCCTCTTCCTGTGTGAAAATATTTATTTCCTAACACTTTGTTCTTTAACAAAGGTGAATAATCTAGCTTTGTCTCATCTGAAAAATGGCAACTCCAGCAGCACCGAAAGCCCCTAAGACCATGCTGGGCCATTGATTCAGTACTGACCAAAAGGTTTCTTTTAAATTTCATCTTTTAACTCTCTGAATTTCGGGATTTTTTCATTAGCTTGTTTTTTGATAGCTGCAACATTCTTTTAAGGCATTTTTACCCTTGATTACTGTAGGTACTTTAAACATTAACTCCAGTTTATGTTTAATGACTAGAACTATCATTTAGATTTTGGTAAAGGGTTATAATTTATGAATCCCCTCATCCCTCCCCAACAGAGTTGCTGAAAAGATTAGGGTCACAACCAGCGACTACTGGAAACTGTGCGTCAGGGATTGGGTGCTCAGTATAGTCATACAATATATAACATCGGTCTGAAGCACAAACAAATGAAGTAATCAGACCCAGTGTTACTCAGCCCCTGATAGTATGTTCTGAAGTGGAAGTTATCAGAGCAGCAGACACTGCTGGTAAATACCTAATCATGGTTTTGTTTTTAACATTTTTGTTCAATGGAGTATCCCCAAGCTTCTACAGAGCAGCTTTTCACCACCCCAAAACGTGACTCATGAAACAGATGAGCAATAGTCACAGGGTTTTCACTTTTCCCTTAATTTTGGGCCATGTGTTTTGCTTCCTGTGTGTCAAAGTGTGATATTGTTCTGTTTCAGCCATTTTGGAGTATTCAAGAGTAATGAAGTTTACATCTCCTATAGGGTCTGCAAGTGTCATTTTAGTGATGATCCCAGGCTTCAGTAACCTAAGGAACACAGTCCTGGAGGTAGACTCAAATTGGGTACCCCAGGATATGCCCCCAATCATGTTTCTTTTAAATCAGATTGCCTTTACTATGAAACAAATTTGGCTGAAGTATGTTTGAAATGCTTTTTAGTTTTATGTACTACCATTCAGAAGGTAAAATTGTATGGACACCACCCTCAATTCCAGAACAGGAAAATATATTTTAAAAAAACTTTTGTAAAATAAACAGTTTTCAAATATATCTTATTTAAAAAGCCAATAACTAAAATTCAAAATCTAAGCATTTACAGATTGAGTATATTTTAGTTATTAGTTAAATTCTAAATAGCTAGTTTTTAATGGAATATTGTTGTGATTAATGGACACCTTCCTTTTTTATCATACTAATTGTTAATTAGTCTTTTAAAAAAATATATATATATTACCATGAAACAAAAATATTAACAGAGGTCTGTTAATAGGAGTTTTTTTCATGATCTATGTCTAACACACTTTAAAAAAATAAAACTCACTAAAGAATAGACTTTGGGAATAAAAGGTTTCTTTGTCTTTGTCAGTTTTAGAATCCAAGAAGATTTGAAAAACGTGCAAGTATGAGTATTCTTCTAATTGAAGCTTTTTATGGTGGTTCCCACAAGCAGCTGGCAGATCTTCTACAGGAGGAGATAGAAGAATGTGTCCTTTACACACTCCCAGCAAAGAAATGGCACTGGAGAGCACGGACTGCTGCCCTTTATTTCATGCAAACAGTGCCAGCTAATGCTAATTACAGGTAAAGATAGTACTGTGACAAATAATCTTACAGGTCAAAATATGAAAGGAACTTCAACCAGGTCTCTAAAACTGAGCTTTCTGGTTTTTTGCATACAAAATCATGTGTACTTGCAAATGGGCACTGAGGTGGGATATTGACCTTCTTGTTTTGCATGCTGGGTTGTGTTTGTGGAAAGTTGCAGGCATCCTTTTAGAGGCCTCTAGAAAAATATTGGGTCTACATCTCTAATACTGCAAAGTCTCTATCTTAAATTGTGCTAAGTTGCCGCCTGTGGGTGTGTTTCTTTTGAATTCTCTAATGAGTTTAGAGCTGGTGAAAGGGATAGGACGTACAGCTTTTGAGGCTGAAGTCCTATTTTTCCACAGATCAGGCAGAGTAATGCACAGAGTAATGCAGTGCAAGCTTCTCCACAGGGTCATACCAAGTTATCTGTAGAGTAACCTGAATGCTGTATGGATGTGTGACCTAAAGGAATGAGAGAGTAGTTAGTTCAGTCTAGTGACTATTCAGACCTTGAGCTCTGTAATGTGACCATATATGAGGATGTCAAATTGTTTGTTTTATTATGTAGACACAGGGTTTAAATTGAGCTGGAGCTGTCTGGAGCAGAGCTCCAGTAAATATTTTCAACTCCCCTGGAGGTTTCATAGCATGTTGGTGGGGGAACATGGAGGGCTCTGGGAAATACTATGAGAATTTAAGCCCTGCGTGGACACCTAGCAACCGGAACCTGAACTGAGACCACCAAACTAAATACACACAGACCACCAAGTGGTCATCATATAGTGAAAACTTCTAGTCTCTTATAAACTTGGTGGTCTTGAAACCAGCCATTCATCTTCTCCTTCTCGCCCTCCCCTCCTCCTCCCCGCCCCCCGATCAGATAAGATGCTGTAGGATACTTCTATTAAACAGTAATGCACCAAATGGTGACGTGTACATTTCAGTGACTGCAAACAAGAGAACATCACTGATTCAGCAGTGAAATGGGTTTTTTACTGTCAACACTTTATTTACTTACACCAAAGCCCTCCTGCTGCATTGGTATCTGATAGCATGGACCTCTGCACCTACACTGCATACCACTGACTTCAGTGGGCCTTTGTCTGAGTGCAGAGGTATATGCTAGCAGATCCCAGCTGAGAACTGGGGCTAATGTTTGCAACTTCCGATGATAACAAATAAAGATAGTAGACACAGATGGAGAGGAAAATGATTTTTGCAGCATATATCCTGTGCTGCATAAGGTCATGTAACATTAAATCTGAACCCATGACAAATTGTGGAACATAATATTTAATCTTACACAATTTATGAACAGTTTGAATATATAAAATGCTACTGTAGAAAATACACCTTTACTGGGCTTGCTGCTTGCTTTCATTTCTAATAAACTGCTACCAAATTATTGTAACTATTTTTTCCTCTTGCTTGAGGCATTTGAGTATGGGTTTTGCATTACTCTTCCTTTGCAACAATTTTATATTGGAGGAGTATATATGACAAACTGTTATGTAAATTTCTTCTGCATCACAACCACATCTTCCAACGCATCACAATGTTATCTATGCTCCTTCAAGGTCAGCAGCCCAAGCTGTCCAGCACTAGCTGTATTAAACTAATCAGACATCATTCACAGGCATACACTTCATTAGTTTAACTTACAGTTACATTGACCCCAGATAACTTAACTCCAATTTGTCAAGTAACCTACATCTTAAGAAAAAATACCAGCAGCTTGAAAACTTGCTCAAAGTTAAAAACTTGCAATCTGTCATAGGCTTATGTGCAAATATAACCTTCACTGACAACAAATAAATCTGAACTAACCAATAGAGCATCTTAAAGAGGGGAAAGTGTTTTCTTTGCCGCTGTTGTTAGTGTTTGATCACACAGAATCAAATAGTCAAAGTTCACAAAGATACAGTATTATAAAGGGTATGTACTGTATCGTATGCAAGATAAAATAATTAGCAACAAGTGCTGATGTGACTGGTGAGAGGAAAACTGATTAGAGGTACTTTCTACTTTACTTGCACATTTTCTTATGTTTCGTTTGTAGTTGACTGTTTCAGATATTGTTCTATTAAATGAAAGTATAAATGAATCAGTCTGTCTTATAAGGTTGACTCCACTTTTTCCTAGTGGACAAGAACCTTGATTCTGTTACTTCTTGTTAACTGTCATTTAAACACCCATCTAGCAAATACTAGGCTCTGCTTCCATCCAATAGTAAATTGTTGAGACTCTGAATTAAGAGAGTGAGACTGCACCCTGGAAACTTTGAGAGACATATATTTAGAGAGAGATTTTTAAATATTTCTTAGTTCTGAAGAGGTGATAGAAAACATCAAATTTGCATATATTGGCATTATTTGTGACTTGTTTGCCCTGAGATCAAGAATTGTTTTTACTTCCATGTGAAATCTTCACTTCAATAGAAATCAATAACATTTCATAAATATTTTGTTACAGTGTGTTTGTCCGATGAAAAAGGAGGGTGGCAAATGTTTCAAATCCAGAAACACTTTGTAATTGAGTATTGCCAAGATTTTTTTAATGTTCTTTGTCCATTTATCTTTCAAGATTTATCTTTTATTCAGGATGTTGATGTTTATGTAAAAGGGCTGTTTATATGTCCAACAATATTGCTATAAATCTATACAGCACTAATATATGCTCCTGAGAATAATATTGCTATTGCTAATCATGGAAAGGATAGCACACCCCAACTAGTGCTCAGATATTATTAAATAAGCTGTCTAAAAAGTGCTTTTGAAGCAGAGCATGAAGTGGTCTCAGGAATCTTGGATTTTAAATTCAGGAGTTTTACTGTGACCAGTCAGGTTCAGTGGTAAAAATTTGCTCATATCTTCTTGTCAGAGAGCAGACATGCAGTCTCCTGAGGAAATCTTAAAAGTTGAATCAGTTATAAACAATGAAGCTAGTCTTATTGTTTTTAACCTAAGTTGTAAATTGTGTGGCCTGGTGACTTGGTAGGTAGCAAGCACCTTGTGTTTCCAAGAAGGACCTCTGGGAGTCACCTGGAAATAAAAATGTTGAAGAGATGGTCATTGAGATGACACTTTCAATTTTCATAGGGTAGGATACAGCACATAGGGGCCCCAGGGGGTGTTATTTATTTGCAACTTTGAGAAGGTTATATGACCTCCCAGACACACAATGGATGATTTTCTACAGAGGAAAGAAAAAACAGCCAGATATGCAGGGCTCAGTTAAATGCTACATTCTCTAGTTAAGCCAGTGCAGATCTTCATTTGTCTCCTTAAAGAAAGACAAAACCTTGATGAGGATCAGGCAGGAAAAGAGCCCTTGCTTCAATCCCAGTCGATTTAGGGAGTAAACCTGAAGATGACTAATTGATTGAGGTACTAGAGCAGTGGTACTCAACTTTTAAGAACTTATTTCATAGAATTGCTTTGCAGAGACCTATATGATCATTCCACAATGCTCTGACCTGACCTGAGATGTCTGAGTTGAATTTGCATCAGTTCAAGATACTCCATCTTTACAACTCCATTATAGACAATGTAGATCATCTTCTTCTTCTTCTCCTCCTCCTCCTCCTCCTCTTCTTCCCCCGGCCCTGTCCCCCAAAGAAGCAAAAGGGATTGGGCTTTTTTGACTCACCTCCCCAGTTTCTGAAAAAGATGGTCCCCTTTTCCTGTCTCTCTTCTGTCTGTTTCTGCGTGGTAGGGGTGGGTCATTTCTCTTCACTACTTTTCTGGTTTCTGGGAGAATACAGGGATGGATGAATCTCAGTGATTCTTTCCTTCACATCAGGAGTGGGAGGAATAGTACAGTTTCCAGAAGGCAAATTCCAAACTACACAGTCTGGGAGGTACAGTAAAAGGGCAATTATGAAGAACAAGCTTCTGTTTTGATCTCAGCATTAGAGCATGCTCAGTGTCTCTCCCAATTTCCTAACATAGGGAGTGGCTTTTTCCCAGGCTGACTCAAAAGAAATGAGCCAGAAGAGAAATTTTGAAGGGGATGTATGGCCTAAAACAGCTTTTCTCTGATTGGCAGTCTGAAAACACAGTTCCATGAGGCAAAACTTTTTTTTTTAACTCTTTGGCTGAGCCCTCTACCCAGCTTTCTGGAGCTCATCTGCCCTGGAATTGTGCATATATTTTCATTTTGGGACAGTCTTTGATTAAGTATGTTGTAGAATTTAGCTGATTGGACGTTTTGTGGAAAATTAAGCTCACCACAACACAGTAGATATACAGTAATCCTAGAAACCAAGTAACTAACCACAGGGCGGGAAAAATCTAAGAACTAAAGAACTGGAAATCTTAGAACTGTTAAAATATTCCACAAAGAACACAAAATAAAGTTTGTCCCTTTACTTTTTCCTATGATTCTGCTGTTTGTTGCTTTTAAAGAAAAAAATATTTCTATATGTAAAAAATTCTCCAAGAACAACAAATGGAGAAAAAAAATCTGTTATCCCATTTTGCTGGTAGCTTGTTCTCCACACAAAGTGCTAATTCAAAAACAGAAATACATGATCAATTAATAGCATATCTGGACCTGCATGCACAAGAGGTTAAATGCTGCAGTGAAGCTTCAAGTTTGTTTTGAATAGCTCTGCTAGCTTATTTTCAAAAAATAAAAATATAATGTGTAACATTTTATACTGCCCCCCAGGTAACTGTTCATATGGATAACAGATATTATTTCTAACAGACTTTGGCCCTTAAAGACCTCTAGGGTAAACGCTCGAGTATATTTACCCCTTGATATTTGACAACTGTATTTTAAAAGACAAACTGTATGCTTATTACACTTTTACTGAGGGGGGAAATTATTTTTAATGAATGGAGTTGTGAAAAAAAATCTGATGGATTTAATATCCAACAACATATAAAACAGTCCAAGGGTGTACTGTCGGAACATACATAATTTTATTTATATAACCAATATGTATTTTAGACGTCTGAAAACTAAAGCTACTAGTTAGACCAGTGAGCATTTCAGATCTGATATTTTCTGTTACCCTTCTACAGGAAAAACATCTATTTTATAGACTAAGCTTTTTACAAACTAATGTACTGGTATTTCCAAAACATTATATTTAAAAATATTATTTTAATCCCTGAACCTGCAAATTCTTATGCAGGTGAGTAACTTAGTTTATGAGTAATCCCATTGAAATCAATGGAATTATTCATGTGCTGAAATTTACTTGCCTGAGTAGCATTAGTAAGATTGTAAGATTAGTAAGGTCCTTAATATTTTCTGGATAGCCAAGTGAAGTAATCTTTAAGATGTACATCCTGGGATAGATTTTT
This sequence comes from Emys orbicularis, assembly GCF_028017835.1. Classification (NCBI taxonomy): domain Eukaryota; kingdom Metazoa; phylum Chordata; order Testudines; family Emydidae; genus Emys; species Emys orbicularis. Next base: position 23,363,590 of record NC_088693.1, on the reverse strand, counting down.
GAAGGCTCAAATGGAAGTGAGGCATCCAACTCACTCTCTTCTGGTGGGACTATATGATTAGTCCATAACGGTGGCGTAGGTGTAGTCCTGGGCTTTTGGAGGATGAAATTAATTTTACCGAAAGTCTTTCTTCTGATAATTTTGTTGTTCAAAGTGAAATACAGAAGGAGTACAAATAACTGAGTACAAGACAGATACTTTCTACTAAATGTTTTGATCAGAACTCTTACATATGAACGAACGAACAAACAAACTGCATTTTAAAGGCAGTGAAAGGCTATATGTTAATATGTTAATTGTATATCGAGACAATTTGTCATTGATATTTCAGTTTTGAAATAAAGTGTAAATAAAGGTAACTTTTACAATAAATGGCAAAGGCCAAAACCAAGTTATTTGAAACCGATTATTAATGAGACCAATAGCATAGCCATCTATTTCTCTACTCAAAATGAGACTAGTCCAAATTGCAATCTTAGTTTTCAGTATTACTGGGGGAGGCTGCTGTTTTTGTGAAGTCTGCCATGGAGGTGGAATCCCCAGCTGCCCTCTTAGGGCAGATTAACTGTCCTGCTGCAGCAGCAGCACCAAGCAGCCAAAAGCAAAGTTCTTACTCTTGGGGCATTAGTGCAGTATCACAGCATTAGAAATGGATGCTCTTTTTTCCTAAGTCTGACAACTGAGGACTTTGAACAGAAAATTAAAAAGTAAAACTATGTTTGAAAATAGGAGTAATAATTTTAGAACTGAACTACCTGAAAATTATTCAGGCAGACAGCAATGTGATCTTAAGCATTCATTTTGCATTAATCAACTTTGCCTAAGATAAAATGCTGGCAGATGGTAGCTATTCATTTTAACAGTGACAAGATTTCTTTACATTTTTTCTGTATAAACCTCCTCACAGACTTTACTCCAAAAAAAGTTTTATTCTTTAATTTGTTCAACATGCATGAAAGGCCTGATTCTGATCTTGTACTGTTGTAAATCAGGAGTAGCTCCTTTAAAGTCAGTAAAATTGTACTGAGATCAAAATCAGGTCCTCGATATAAGATTTTGGAATTGTAGGGGGTGAGAGGGAAGGCATTTGCTGTTGGCTGTTTTCTTATTTTAAAGCTGATTTTATCTTCTAAAGCTAATTTATCCTGCAGTTTTCATTCCTGGTCATGCCAAACTTTATCCCAGTTGTGTGGCAGGAAGTGAATGAATAGGATCATCTGCATGGCCCTGGAAAGAGGTCTAGTAGCTAATGTTAGCTTCCTGATATGAAGTTACGCAGTATCCCTTCATTTTTTGGGTTTTTTTTTTGAGTATTATGTTCTGATGAGGGCCCTCTATTACTTGACATGTCAAGACCCAGAACACAAAGTTATATATTCTGATTAATAGTAGCAGAAATTATATTCTAGTCAATGGTTTTTGGATCTAGTTAGAGTGCTGATATGGAATGCCAGTAACCTGAGAGATATATAACTGTAGCTTTTCTGCTTTTCTTCTTTTTTATGAGTTTTAGAGTACCTGGGGAAATCCCTCCCCCCCTTTTTTTTATACCTAAAATGTTTTTTTATGTATCAGCTAAAGTATTGGTATTTACATTGCTCTCAGTAAAGTGTAATGAAATCATGCATTATGATTCAGTATTTCCACACTTATAATTTTAATATGTATTTTACCTATCCTCTTGAACTGATGTCTTGTATCTACTTAATTTCTAGATTAGTCATTGGTTTAGTTTCTGTTTTCAAATTACAAACATCTACTGTACTATGTTATAAAGAATATGATATCTTTTTGATTTGATCCTCATTCCAGTTCATAATGCTTGTTTTATGTGTCAAGGGGAAAGGAGCAAATCTTCCAATCTGTGCCCTATAACCAGAACATTCTAGATATTTGAAATCAGTGTTGCGCCTTTCCTAATTACAAATTATTTTAAACCTAAAAATATAAATCCTGCAATTTTTTGTGAGATACTTGGGCTGTTCATTATTTGGATTAACGGCTTCATTTTTCAGTGGCATGAATACTAGCTTTCTTAATAAGTACTTAAGACTTGGCTGGATTTTGTGAATAGTAGATAGTGAAAAGGATTTTTATAGAATTCAAACTGTGTTAGGATGTCCACATGAACATTATGGTTTTCCCTCTCTGAACACAGGCCTAATCCCAAACCCATTAAAGTTAAGGGGAGTCTTTCCACTGAGTTCAATGGGCTTTGGATCAAACACTTAGAGACCAGAACAGACCAGGAGCCTGTTAGGATAGTCAGCTATTCTGTCTAAGGGCTAATCTACCTGAGGTTTTAAAGCCACTGGGCTAGACTATTTTGGTGCAAGTGGTGATTTACCTCAGTGCAATACATCTGATGTAATGACCCACAGGTCTCAATCCCAGGTCCTCAGGGTTCATGGGAGAAGCCACTCTCCAACCGTTCACCTGGCAGCTTGCTGACAATCACTTACCTGGGACCCATGAAGCCCAACTCCAGTGTGGGGCTGTGCCCCTGAGGTCTGATTGGCAGAATCCCAGAGTGGTTGGCTGGCTGCTGGCTGTACTTAAGCCAGCGGCAGGAATTGGAAGTTGTCTAAACAACTGGGCTACACCCTGCTCTCGACTATGTGCCTCCTGCTCTTAGTCCTGATCACCTGGCATTTTGACCTAGTGTGACTCCTGGAATCTGATTGATGGTTCTGATCTCCAGTTTGTCTTCTGCTTATGACCTCTTGCTTTCCTGACCCAGCTGACTCTTCACTTCTGTCTCATGACTGTGGACTCTGGCTCTGACTACTAGGCTTGGCTGACCACAACCCGGCCATGACATCTACTCTGAGGGATTGCACTGGTAGAATATTGCACCAATATTCCACACGAGGATGAACTACAAGCTGTCAGGAACAGTATCCCTGATGAGGCCATGGCACACCTGGTGGCTGAGCTTTGTGACTTTGTCCTCATCCAGAACCATTTCAGATTTGGGGACAACTTATACCTTCAAGTCAGTGGCACTATTATGGGTACCCGCATGGCCCCATAGTATGCCAACATTTTTATGGCTGACTTAGAACAACGCTTCCTCAGCTCTCATCCCCTAGCACCTTTCCTCTCCTTGCACTACATTGATGGCATCTTCATCATATGGACCCACGGGAAGGAGGCCCTTGAAGAATTCCACCTGGATTTCAACAATTTCCACCCCACCATCAACCTCCGCCTGGACCAGTCCGCATGAGAGATCCACTTCCTGGACATAAAGTGCAAATAAGTGATGGTCACATAAACACCGCCCTATACCGGAAACCTACTGACCGCTATACTTACCTACATGCCTCCAGCTTCCATCCAGGACACATCACATGATCCACTGTCTACAGCCAAGCCCTAAGATACAACCACATTTGCTCCAATCCCTCAGAGAAAAACACCTACAAGATCATTATCAATCATTCTTAAAACTACAATCCCCATCTGGGGAAGTGAGGAAACAGATTGACAGAGCAAGACGGGTACCCAGAAGTCGCCTACTACAGGATAGGCCCAACAAGGAGAATAACAAAACACCACTGCCCATGACGTACAGCCCCCAGCTAACGCCTCTCCAGCACATCATCAACGATCTACAACCTGTCCTGGAAAACGATCCCTCACTCTCACAGACCTTGGAAGGACAGGCCAGTCCTCGCTTACAGACAGCCCCCCAACCTGAAGCAAATACTCACCAGCAACTACACACCACAGAAACACTAACCCAGGAACCTATCCCTGTAACAAACCCCATTGCCTACTCTGTCCCCATATCTACTCTAGCGACACCATCAGAGGACCCAACCACATCAGCCACAACATCAGGGGCTCATTCACCTGCACATCTACTAATGTGATATATGCCATCATGTGCCAGCAATGCCCCTTTGCCATGTACATTGGCCAAACCAGCCAGTCTCTACGTAAAAGAATAAATGGACACAAATCAGACATCAGGAATGGTAACATACAAAAGCCAGTAGGAGAACACTTCAATCTCCCCGGGCATTCAATAACAGATTTAAAAGTACCCATCCTTCAACAAAAAAACTTCAAAAACAGACTTCAAAGAGAAACTGAAGAGCTACAATTCATTTGCAAACTTAACACCATTAATTTGGGCTTGAATAGGGACTGGTAGTGTCTGGCTCACTCAATTACAAAAGCAATTTTCCCTCTCTTGGTATTGACACCTCCTCATCAATTATTGGGAGTGGACCACATCCACCCTGACTGAATTGGCCTCGTCAACACTAGTTCTCCACTTGTAAGGTAAATCCCTTCTCTTCATGTGCCAGTATATTTATGCCTGCATCTGTAATTTTCAGTCCATGCATCTGAAGAAGTGAGGTTTTTTACCCACGAAAGCTTATGCCCAAATAAATCTGTTAGTCTTTAAGGTGCCACCGGACTCTCCATTTTTTTGGATACAGACTAACATGGCTACCCCTCTGATACTGGTGGAATGACATCAGTGTAGCTACAGTCCTGACATAGAGAAGGCCTAACACAGTGGCCTTCCCAGATGCCTTATTAAAAAGAGTAAAACTCTGATAAGGCACATAGTTATAAAGTAATACATGGAGTGATTTTTTTCTCCTGACCCCAGCATAAGTCTGGAATCATAAAAATGAATAACTTGTCTAATTTTACCATGGCTAGTACAACTGCGGATACTATTCATATTAATATGTGTCTAATCCTTTTGCACATCTGATTAAGCTATTTCCCTTAGTAACATCCTGTGGCAGAGAGTTGTGCAGGTTAATGAAATGTGTGAAAATGTAAAGTCTTCCAGAAATAATTGTTCTATTTTTCATAATTTCCACTTGTATTAAACTATTCTCCCATGCTTTGAATCACTTTTGTTGCCTTTCTCTGCATACTTACTATTTCTGCCTGTCTTTCTTTGGATGAGTTGGTTAATTCTGAACGCAGAAGATGAGTCTGTACCATTAATATATAGAATGGCACTATAATATTTTCTGTATTCCTCTCTCGCTTTCCCTCCTTACTACATCCTAACTTTTTAATAATGATTTTTTGACCACAGCTATGCATTGAGTAGATGTCCTCAATGAGCTGTCCACTAAGATACCCAAGGGTTAGATTCACCCATCTGCTCAAAGAAGTTAGCAGGCAAGGACTGTTTTACTTTGAGGTGGTGAGGAAATTCCCTCCAGGGAAGGGCAGACAGTGTTTCTGTCACCACTTTGTCAGGGGTTTCTTTGTGGACGGTCAGCTTTAGCTTCACTAAGGACTCAGTAGAAGCTTCAGTGAAAAAGCTGCTCTTATGGTGTTCTGAATCAGTGCATTCTCTAACAACCATTCTCTGACCACTGCACTGCCACCTCCATTTTGAGCACACTGGCCTGCAACCGCTTCATTATTATGTACAGAAAAGCTATTTAGATCATTTTAGAACTTTCCAAAATGTATGTTGTCATTTTCTACCTGAGCTTACTGGCAGAGATAGATGACAAAGAGAATAAACGTTAGGAGGTTTAAAAATCTGAAATAGTAAATAGCTTTTTCTGTAAAATATCGACATATGTAGAATGTTTGGTGTGGTATACTGTAAAGGTGTTAAATACATGAATTTGGCAGGCTTTGCTTGTCCTGAATAATATGGACATCCCAGAAACCATGTTAATAAACTATCATGTCTTCCCTAAATATACTGTATACACATAGGATATAGGGTGGAGATATCATGTGATAAATTGTAGAGATATGAAATATAATGCATTTTTCATGGACCTTGGGCTGCCTAACAGCAAGTTGATCAATAATCTGTCAGAGCCAGGACTACTGATAATATTTCTAACCTCTGTTCAGCTTCAAACAGACACATTTTGTATTTTTTTAAAGACAACAAGAATAAAAGTGTTCATTCTTTTCCTCCAAATGAAGAATTATTCTCCAAAATTATACTGACCTGAGGTGCAGGAAAAGCATTGTTTACTCTTGGACCAGTACAGGTTTGAGGTACAATATCTTGCAAAACATTTGGGAGTAGGGTTGTCATGTGTCCGTTTTTTGACCAGACTTCCCGGTCGAAAAGGAACCCTGGCAGCTCAGGTCTGCACCACCGACTGGGCCGTTAAAAGTCCAGTCAGTGGCTCAGCGGGGGCACGAGGCTAAGGCAGGCTCCCTGCCTGCCCTAGCTCCACATAGCTCCCGGAAGAGGCCTCCAGGTCATTGCGGCCCCAAGGCATATGGGCAGCCAGGGAGGCTCCACACAGTGCCCCCACCCCGAGTGCCAGCTCTGCAGCTCCCATTGGCTGGGAATCGTGACTGGAAGCTGCGGGGGCTGCGCCTGCAGCATGAGGGCAGTGTGTGGAGTCTCCCTGGCCGCCCATGCGCCTAAGGCTGCAGGGACCTGGCGACCGCTTCCTGGGAGTGGCCAACCCAGTGACCCTATTGGGGCTCATGGGGAATGCCCATCATGGCAGTGTCCCCTCCCAGCAATCTCCGGCTGCTGCCTCAGAGCAGCTGCAGATGGCACCGGTGGCTCATGCGGCACCAGCAGTACTGGTGGCACCAATAGCCCTGGGCTTGGGGTGTGCCGATCGCTTGGAGGCTGGGGTAGAGGAAGCAGTGCCCACCCCTAAACCTCCCTCCCCAGTGGTGGGCGAAGCCCTGGAATCTTCTCCAGTAACCCTGGCATCCTCATCATCCCCAGACGAGGTGGTCATGGGTCCTTCAAGAACCAGCCTGCCAGATGACTTCAAGGAGCATCAGGCTCTGCTCCGAAGTGTGGCAGAAAATCTGGGCCTAGAAGCAGAGGAAATGGCTGAGCAGGCAGACCCATTGTTTAGTGTCCTCTCGTCTTCCACCCCTGCCCGCGTTGCTTGACCAGTCCACGAAGGGATCTTAAAGATCGACAAGGCCCTATGGCAGACCCCATCATCCATCCCTCCCACTTCCAAGAGGGCAGAGAAAAAATACTTTGTCCCAGCCAAAGGGTGCGAGTATCTTTATACCCACCCTCCCCCAGGCTCGTTGGTCATCTCCGTGGCTAACAAACAAGACAAGCAGCTCCATTCCTCCTCCCTTCCCAAGAATAAAGATGCCAAAAGACTGGATCTCTTTGGGAGAAAAATTTATTCCACTGCCAGCTTTCAATCCCGGGTGGCAAACCATCAGGCCCTCCTGGGAAGGTACAATTTAAACTTGTGGGATGCCCTCTGCAAGTTCCAGGGGTCCCTCCCACAAGGGTTGGCCCAGGAGTTCGGCACCTTGGTGGAGTACGGCACAGCGGCAGCCAGGTGTTCTTTACAAATGGCCTGGGATGTGGCGGACTCTGCGGCTCGGGTAGTTGTGTCTGCTGTGGTCATGAGGTGTAGCACATGGCTCCAGATGGTGGGCCTCCTGCAGCATCCAAGACCTTCCTGTTGATGAGATGTGTCTTTTCTCAGAGCAAACGGATGCCAGATTGCATGGGGTGAAGGATACCAAGGCTACCCTTCATTCGTTGGGCATATACCGCAGCCTACGCGGAAGCACTTCTGGCCACTTCTGCCGCCAAGATCGTGGCAGCCCCGTCAGAGTTCTGCAAGAAGAAGGGACAGAGTTTCAGCTGGCATCGGCCTTCTTCTTCCCACTCGCCTGCACAGCCTGGGCCCGCCAAACACGCTGGGGGCCAGAAGCATGCATTTTCAGGGCTCTCGAGAGCAACGCCCCAGTCAGTTTCCCGGATCCTTCCTGCCCTTTCCTGGACCATTTCTGCCCTTTCCTTTCAGTGTAGTCAAGGCTAACCTCGGACAGCTGGGCCCTGAATATAATATCCCAGGGCTATACCCTGCCATTTATGGCTGCACCTCCCTCTCACCACCCCCTCTTTCCATCCCTCTTCAGGGTCCCTTTTCACGGTCAAGTCCTCGTTCAGGAGGTCGAAAACCTCCTATACCTGGGGGCGTTGGAGGAGGTTCCTCAGGACATGCAAGGACGAGTTTTCTACTCCCGTTATTTCCTAATCCCGAAGGCCAAAGGGGGTTTAAGACCCTTCTTGGACCAGCATCGCCTCAACAAGTCTCTCAAAAAGTTGAAGTTCTGCATGGTTTCCCTGGCCTCCATTATCCTTTCCTTGAATCCGGGAGAGTGGTACGCCGCTCTTGGAGGATGCTTATTTCCATGTTTCCTTATTCCCGGGGCACAGGTGTTTCCTCCGGTTTGTAGTGGGAGGACGCCATTTCCAGTTCACTGCACTCCCTTTTGGCCTATTGTCGGCCTCAAGGGTGTTCACCAAGTGCATGGCACCAGTGGCGGCTTACCATGGCAAATCTGCTCAGGTGGCATGAGGTTCACCTGTTCCCGTACCTCGACGACTGGCTCATCAAGAGCAGGTCCCCGGGGAAGGTGCAGAGAAACCTCGATCTGGTACGCTCCATCTGCATCAACCTGGGCCTGTTAATAAATACAGAAAAGTCCACGTTAATGCCAGTCCAACGCATAGAGTTTATTGGGGCAGTTCTTGACTCCATGCGAGCCAGGGCATTCGTTCCTGAAGCACGGTTTCAGGGCATGGCAGACTTGATCTCCCACATAAAATCCCACCTGCTCACCACAGCCCACACATGTCTGCAACTGATGGGCCACATGGCCATGTGCACGTACATGGTCAGCCATGCCCAGCTTCATCTGAGGCCTTTGCAAACATGGCTGGTCTCCGATTATATTCCCAGCAGGCACCCCATGGACTGAGTGGTCACAGTGCCAAGCCACGTCCTGCTGTCTTTGGACCGGTGGTGGGTTCCCAATTCGGTGCTGCAAGGAACTCCCTTCATGACCCCATCTCCGATGCTCACCCTGGTCTAGGATGGGTCGGATCTGGGCTGGTTAGCCCACCTGGGTGAGCTAGCCCTTCACATCAATGTCAGGGAACTGAAAGCGGTTCACCTGGCCTGCGAGGCTTTCTTGTCCCACCTGAAGGGCAAGGTGGTGCAGATCCTGACGGACAATACGGCCGCGATATATTACATCAAGAGGCAGGGTGGCGCTAGGTCTTTGGCCCTTTGTCGGGAAGCATTCAGCCTCTGGGACTTCTGTGTGTGGCACACCATTCACCTGATAGCCGCCCACCTGCCCGGAACCAAGAACATCCAGGCAGATCGCCTCAGCAGGTCCTTCTCGTCTCGCCACGAATGGTCGGTCCATCCGGAGGTGGTCAACCTGATCTTCTGCAGGTGGGGGAATCCCAAGTGGACCTGTTTGCATCCCGGCACAACAGAAAGTGCCATGTGTTCTGCTTCCTGCAGGGCAGGGACGAGGGTTCCCTGTCAGACGCCTTCTGATTCCATGGTCGGGAGCGTTGATTTTCACCTTCCCGCTGATGCCATTGACTCATAAGGCCCTGCTAAAGGTGAAGCAGCACAAAGCAATGGTCATCATCGTTGCCCCAGAATGGTCTCATGAACATTGGTTCGGCATGCTGCTGAGTCTGTTGGCAGCCACCCCCCTGCTGCTGCTGCTTTGGCCGGACTTGCTGTCCCAGAACCACGGCAATCTGCTGCACCCAAATCTGGGGGCACTGCACTTGATGGCCTGGCTGCTGCGTGGCTAAGTGGGGAGGAACGGCGGTGTTCTGCTGGTGTCCAGCAGGTGCTGCTGGGCAGCACGAAGCCCTTCACCAGGTCTACCTATGTGGCGAAGTGGAAGTTTGCGTGTTGGGCCTTGGATCGTCACATGTGTGCAGAAGAGGCCTCGCTGCAGGATGTCCTGGACTATTTGCTGCACCTTAAGGTCCAGGGCCTGTTGCTGTCTTCGATCAAGGTGCACCTGGTGGCCATTTCAGCGTTCCACGCTCCATTTCAATGCAGGTCAGTCTTTGCCCACCATATGACAGCACGGTTCCTGAAAGGTCTGGAGCGCTTCTATCTGCATGTCCGGGATCTGGTTCCCCCTGGGATCTGAACCAGGTGCTGTCAAGGATCATGGTTCTCTCCTTCAAGCCTTTGGCTTCCTGCTTCTCTCCTGGAAGGTCTCCTTCCTAGTCGCTATAACTTGGTCCTGGAGGGTGTCCAAGATCAGGACACTCACATCAGAACTGCCTTACACGATCTTTTATAAGGACAAGGTCCAGCTGCGCCCGCACCCGGCCTTTCTATCAAAGTTCGTCTCCCAGTTCCATAGTTGCTGGTCCTTTGTCCTAAGTCTCACGCAACCTATGAGTAATGCAGGTTGCATACCCTGGACTTCAGATAGGCCCAGGCTTTCTACATAGAGTGAAGCCATTCTGCAAATCTATGCAGTTGTTTGTTGCTGTCGCAGATAGGAGGAAGGGTTGCCTGGTGTCTGCCCAGCGAATATCATCATGGATCACGGCCTGTATCTGTTACTGTTATGAGCTGGCGAAGGTGCCCCCGCCGGCGATCATGACGGCTCACTCGACTAGGGGTGCAGGCGTCCTCGTCAGCCTTCCTCGCTCAGGTGCCGATCCAAGAAATTTGTCGGGATGCAACCTGGTCGTCCATCCACACATTCGCTTCACACTATGTACTGACCCAGCAAGCTTGAGATGATGCTGGCTTCGGCAGAGCAGTGCTCCAATCTGCAAGACTGTGAACTCTGAGTCCACTGCTTTAGTATTCTGCTTTTGAGTCACCTAGAATGGAATCGACAGGAGCAAGCAGTCGAAGAAGAAAAAACGGTTACCCACTTTTCGTAACTGCAGTTCTTTGAGATGTGTTGCTATGGTCCATTCTATTACCCACCCTTCTGCCCCTCTGTCGGAGTTGTCGGCAAGGAGAAACTGAGAGGTAGTAGGGCCGGCGGTGCCTGATATACCGCGGCATGAGCACGGGACTCCAGAGGGCACCACAGCTGACCCTACGGATACCACTAAGGCAAAAGTCTCCAATGACTGGGTGAGCGCACACCTAGAATGGAATGGACTGGACATGAGCAACACATCTCGAAGAACAACAGTTGTTATGAAAGATAGGTAACCGTTTTTTTTGTGCCATTAGAAAGTTGGCAACCCTCTTTGGGAGCTTTAGACAGTTGAAATGAGAGAGTCCCAGCTTTCTAATAAGATATACTTTGCATCCAACGCAGGAAGATCCCAATAAAATTGCAACGTTATTTAAAGAAAAATCTACTTTAGGTAATATTTAGAGGTTTTAAAATTCTATTAATCATCTAATTTTTCTGTTCTTCATAACCTGAATATCTGGACTCGTATCTAACACACCTGGCTTTAGAAGAAAATGATACAAACTAGTGCCAATACAAATTTTGAAACTGTCCAAATATTCCCAGTAATTTTTTTCTGTAAAATATACAGCATATACATCATATATTGTGATATGATATAGAAATGTTACTGGCACTAATTTGGATTGACCTGCATAAATCAGTTGTGGCTTCTCCATTGATTAGTAATGTGGCTATCCCAGACACCTGTATTAAAGCATTTTGCTACTTTTTTTTATTTTTTCTGATGCCTATTGTATTATATAAATGACTTTTCCTCATCAGCGAAGTATAGTTATATCTGGAATGAAATCCAGTATCTGTCAGACAGCACACAGCAACACTGCAAGTTAGTTGAGGACAGGAAGTGAACTGTATTCAGTTAAAACCGAAGAGGGAAGATAAGTAAGCAGAATATACTTTACCCACATTGAGTTGCGGTAGAATGCCGTGGCTAGCACCTCTGCTCTTCACAAAAGTGCTAGGGTCTTTTTAGTGACCACAAGTGGCCAGGATTTCAGTTTTGCATTTCATATGGAAGATAGCACTCCAGACAGCACAGTGCCACCTAATATCATGCTGACATATTGTTTCAGTTCTGACTCAGAGAGAAGAGTGCCATTTATTCAGTCACTAATACCAGTTCTTTAGCACCTTCTGTTTTCCTTAGGTATTCCAACTTATGTGCTGACCAGGCTCATGGTATATCTGCTATTATCCTGTTTTCTTAATAGCTTTTTGTGAGTAACATTATTACAAGCCTTTTGAAAGTCTAAGTAAAGTATATCCACCAGTTTCCTTTTATCTTATTTATCTCTGACAGTGCCTCATCTTCACTACCTGTAAAAAAGCAACCACAGGGTAGGTGTTTCCTCATCATTCTCTATAATGAAGATCTTCACAAAGAAATCATTTAGTTTCTTTGCAGTCTCCTTATTCCCTTTGATTGCCCCCTTTACACTGTGGTGGTCTAGCGGACCCAGTGACAATAACGAGAGCTTTCTATTTCAGATGCACTTAAAGAATTTCTTATTATTTGTCTTTATATTCTGGGCTGTTTGGTCTTCAGATTTCCTCTTATCTATCTTAATCTCCACTTTACGTCTTGCCTGTTGAAGTTTATATCCCCGTCTAATAGGAACTGGAAGTGAGAATGAAGGAAACAGCAGTGGACATGACTCCATAAACTAATATGTGATTTCCATTCTGCAGCTGAGTTAGTAGGAGAAGTTTAGACCTACTATCAGCATAATTTGTAATAATTATTAGGATGAAAGAAAGATATATCCACAATGGGCCTAATTCTTCTTCCATTTACACTAATTTTACATCAGTGTAACCACTTCACAGTGTTTAAAATGGTGAGTTATCCCACTGTGAGAGGATATCAAGGCCAATCAGTAGAGAAGCACTTGTTTAAACATTTTTTTTTGTTAAGGTTAAAGGATATTTCTGCTATATGTTTAGTTATCTTGTATTTCCTCTAAGCACCTTAACAATATTTCTTTTTAACTGAATAACAGGTTTTATGTATCATAAAGATATTATTTATCTATTTGGGATACTGTTAAAAGTCTTCTGCCTCGAACAAATGTAGTGATGTAACCATACTCAACTGAATAATTCTTCTCTATATATGATGCTATGTATATCATGTAAGGCAAAATTAAAAAAAACGAAGGGATAATCTAAGAACATCTGCAATTTTTTTTATTTATGGAAAAGAATGTCCCATTTTTAATTAAAGATGAAATTTAAGAATGATAAATGGAACCATTACCTAGTAGCAGCTAGTTTGCAGGCATTTTTTCCTACTGTTCTGAGATTGCTGCAGGTTTGACAGTGCCTTTGGCTTTTCTGAGCAAATGCATTTCATACTTGTGACAGAATAGTTGTAACTCACTAACATGAAACAGTTATCATGCATAGCGACATCTCTATGTTTAAACCCTGAGGAATAGAATTATTTTAAACTGTGCATATGCAGAAATTTCTTGGTAATCAATTTCATTTAAAAAAAAAACAGCTAAAAGTTTTATCTGCCAAGTACATTCAGATAAATGGTGCTAAAGATATTAAAATTATGCAGGAAGATGAGATGAATTTCAAGGTACGGTGTAACAAAGAACTTTTCTCTTTACAGTGAAAGGGTTCCTAAATTTTCTTTGAAGGAGAACTTCACTTGTTATAGCTATGCTATGTTAGCATAGTTGCAAGAATGCTGAAATTAGATTTTATTTCAGAAGGAAACACACTATATCATACTGTTTACAATGCCAGACATAACTTCTCTCTGCCTTGTAGCTATTGACAAACTGAAATGTACACTTTAGACCAGTTCTCCTTTGATTATGCATCTTGACTCCCATTGGCTGGAGTTGTTATGGGGAAGTTAATAGATGGACCAAGAATGAGGTGAATATATTCAGAGAACTGAGGCCTGGTCTACACTGGGGGGGGGGGGGGGGCTCGGGGGTAATCGATCTAAGTGAATAACGTAGCTGAAGTCGACGTACTTAGACCTACTCACCACGGTGTCTTCACTGCGGTGAGTCGACTGCTACCGCTGCCGCTCCCCCGTCAACTCTGCCTGAGCCTCTCACGGTGGTGGAGTACAGGAGTCAACGGAAGAGCGCTTGGGGGTCAATTTATCGCATCTAGATTAGACGCGACAAATCGACCCCTGCTGGATCGATCGCTGCCCGCCAATCCGGTGGGTAGGGTAGACATACCCTGATTTACATGAGCATTCCTTCTCACAAACATCTCTCCAATTCCTTGTTACAGTGTTTGAAGGGTATATTGATTGGCCTGCTAATGAAGACGTTTCAGAATTGATTTCTTCTGAATCCAGCCCTAAAATTATTTTTCTAACATAGACTCAATTAGCACTGGAATCAGTCCTGAACTCTTAAATATTGTACCAGTTATAGCCATACGTAAGAACTGCTATACTGGGTCAGACCATGGTCCATCTTGCCCAATATCCTGTCTCTGACAGCATCACTGGGAGTGTACTGAACAGGGCAATTATGGAGCGATCCACCGTCCACTGTCTTCCATTCCCAGCTTCTGATAGTCAGAGCCCCAAACATGGGGTTGCGTCCCTGATCATACAAGCTAAAAGCCATTGATGGACTTATCCTCCATGAACGTATCCAGTTCTTTTTAAAACCCAGTTATATTATTGGCCATCACAACATCCCATGGCAATGAGTTCCACAGGCATGTTGTGTGCAAAAAGTACTTCCTCTTGTTTCTATTAAACCTGCTGCCTTTTAATTTCATCAGATGACCCCTGGTTTTTGTATTGTGTGAAAAAGTAAATAACACTTCTTTATTATTTTTTTCCACACCATTAATTATTGTATAGACTTCTATCATATCCCCCCTTAGTCCTCTATTTTCTAAGCTGAACAGCCCGAATATTTTGAGTCTCTCCTCATATGAAAGCCGTTCCGTACTCTTGGCCAACTTGGTTGCCCTTCTCTGAAGCTTTTCCAGTTCCTCTCTATTCTTTTTGTGAGAGGGGCCACCAGAATTGGACACAGTATTGAAGTTGTAGGCACCATGGATTTATATAGTGGCATTATGGTATTTTCTGTCTTACCTTCTATCCCTTTCCTAATAGTTCCTAACGTAGTGTTAGCCTTTTTTACTGCTGCTGCACATTGATCTGAAGTTTTCAGAGAACTATCCATGGTGATTTTAAGACATTTCTTGGGTGGTAACAACTAATTTAGAACCCATTATTATATGTGTTGCATACGTATAGTTGTTGCTGGTAAATCAAGTGCCAAGGCTGTAGGTGTTAGCTAAGAATTGACAAACTCATAACTGGAAACCAAGCCAGCTCACCTATGTGTTAGCTTTGTTCAGAACAGGTATTAATTTTACAAGAATGTATTTAGTGTTTAGACTCTAATCAAATGCTTGTAATTTGCTGCATGTATTAATTTCACTTCTAATGTCTGTATTCCATTGCATCGGTCTTCATGGTTGAGGATGTGAGGGAGATTCCCAAACCTGAGCCATTCTTTTTAGGTGACACATCTGAGGAACTGTCCTAGATTGTGGTGTCATTAGAGGAGATTTTGGAACAAATTGGTAAACTAAACAATAATAAGTCACCAGGACCAGATGGTATTCACCCAAGAATTCTGAAGGAACTCAAATGTGAAATTGCAGGACTACTAACTGTAGACTGTAACGTATCATTTAAATCAGCTTCTGTGCCAAATGACTGGAGGATAGCTAATGTGACGCCAATTTTTAAAAAGGGTTCCAGAGGGGAACCGTGGCAATTACAAGCCGGTAAGTCTGACTTCAGTACCGGGCAAACTAGTTGAAACTATACTAAAGAACAAAATTTTCAGACACATAGATGAACATAATTTTGGGGGGAATAGTCAACATGGTTTTTGTAAAGGGAAATCATGCCTCACCAATCTACTATAAATCTTTGAGGGGATCAACAAGCATGTGGAGAAGGGGGATCCAGTGGATATAGTGTATTTAGATTTTCAGAAAGCTTTGACAAAGTCCCTCACCAAAGGCTCTTAAGCAAAGTAAGCAATCATGGGATAAGAGGGAAGGTTCTCTCATGGATTGGTAACTGGTTAAAAGATAGGAAACAAAGGGTAGGAATAAATGGTCAGTTTTCAGAATGGAGAGAGGAAAATAGTGGTGCACCCCAGGGCTCTGTACTGGGCCTAGTCCTATTTAACATATTCATAAATGATCTGGAAAAGGGGGTAAACAGTGAAGTGGCAAAATTTGCAGATGATACAAAACTACTCAAGATAGTTAAGTCCCAGGCAGACTGCGAAGAGCTACAAAAGGATCTCTCAAAATTGGGTGACTGGGTAACAAAATGGCAGATGAAATTCAATGTTAATAAATGCAAAGTAATGCACATTGGAAAACATAATCCCAACTATACATATAAAATGATGGGGTCTAAATTAACTGTTACCACTAAAGAAAGAGATCTTGGAGTTATTGTGGATAGTTCTCTGAAAATATCCACTCAATGTGTAGCGGCAGTCAAAAAAGCGAACAGAATGTTGGGAATCATTAAGAAAGGGATAGATAATAAGCCAGAAAATATATTGCCTTGGTATAAATCCATGGTACACCCACATCTTGACTACTGCATGCAGTTGTGGTCATCCCATCTCAAAAAAGATATATTGGAATTGGAAAAAGGTTCAGAAAAGGGCAACAAAAATGATTAGGGGTATGGAGCGGCTGCCATATGAGGAGAGATTAATAAGACTGAGACTTTTCAGCTTGGAAAATAAATGACTAAGGTGGGGGATATGATAGAGGTCTATGAAACCATGAGTGGTGGGCAGAAAGTAAATAGGGAAGTGTTATTTACTCCTTTTCATAACACAAGAACTAGGGGCCAACAAATGAAATGAATAGGCAGTAGGTTTAAAACAAACAAAAGGAAATATTTTTTCACACAATGCACAGTCAACCTGTGGAACTCCTTGCCAGAGGATGTTGTGAAGGACAAGATCATAATAGGGTTCAAAAAAGAACTAGATAAATTCATGGAGGATAGGTCCATCAATGGCTATTAGCCAGGATGGGCAGGGATGGTGTCCCTAGCCTCCGTTTGCCAGAAGCTGGGAATGGGCGACGGGATGGATCACTTGATGATTACCTGTTCTGTTCATTCCCTCTGGGGCACCTGGCATTGGCCACTGTCGGAAGATAGGATGCTGGGCTAGATGCAGTGATGAGCTGCTAAAATCTTAACAACCGATTCCCTATAAAAAGTTCTGATTTAAGGGATGTGCCACAGTATGTATTTTTTGTACCAATAGGGTTACCATACGTCCGTGTTTTCCCGGGAGGACGGCGATTTAAGAACCAAAAAGCCTGACATCTCCAGGAAAATACGGATGTATATTAACCCTACCTAAAGTTCTTTTTTAAAAAGATGGGCCTGAACTAGAAATGAGCTCCGTTTCACATGTGTGGGTCCCCGCCACTCCCTGGGGGTGTGCTAGGGTGACCAGATGTCCCGATTTTATAGGGACAGTCTCAATTTTTGAGTCTTTTTCTTATATAGGCTCCTATTACCTCCCACCCCCTGTCCCGATTTTTCACACTTGCTGTCTGGTCACCCTAGGGTGTGCACATGTGTGGATCCCAGCTGCTCTCTGGCCCCCTCATTGAAGCAGGTGTGCAGGGTTACTGCCCTGGGAACTGCAGGGCACCAGTGGACATGGGGCTGGCTGCAGACAGGGGTGTGGGGCAGGGCTAGCTGGAGGCAGGGGGTGCGACACGTGCTAGCTGCGGGTAGGGGGCTACGGGCAGGGACTGGGGGTGCAGCAGGGGCTGGCTGTGGGCAGGGGGTGCGGCAGGGGCTGGCTGTGGGCAGGGGGTGCGGCAGGGGCTGGCTGTGGGCAGGGGGGTGCAGCAGGGGCTGGCTGTGGGCAGGGGCTGGCTGTGGGCAGGGGGTGCAGCAGGGACTGGCTGTGGGCAGGGACTGGCTGTGGGCAGGGGGGTGCAGCAGGGGCTGGCTGTGAGCAGGGGCTGGCTGTGGGCAGGGGGTGCGGCAGGGGCTGGCTGTGAGCAGGGACTGGCTGTGGGCAGGGGGGTCCAGCAGGGGCTGGCTGTGAGCAGGGGCTGGCTGTGGGCAGGGGGTGCGGCAGGGGCTGGCTGCGGGCAGGGACTGGCTGTGGGCAGGGGGGTGCAGCAAGGGCTGGCTGTGGGTAGGGGGGTGCAGCAGGGGCTGGCTGTGGGCAGTGTGGTGGCTGTAGGCAGGGGGGTGCACAGGGGCTGGCTGTGGGTAGCGTGGTGGCTGTGGGCAGGGGGATGCACAAGGGCTGGCTGTGGGCAGCGTGGTGGGTACTCACACGGGGACAGCAGCTCGGAGCAGCAGGACACAGCCCAGGCCCAGCAGAGCAGCCAGGGACCCACCAGGCAGCAGCAGGAGCCCCAGGGCCAGAGGTCCGAGGAGCAGCAGCAGCAACAGGGCCAGGAGGCAGCCCACATGGCTCCCTCAGCGCAGCGCCCCCGGTGGCCGGGAGGAGGAATTATACGCTTCCCTCGCAGGGAAGCCCATCAAAGCTTCCCTCGCAGGGAAGCCAGTTAACAAGCGGTTCTAAAACCGCTTCAAAATTTAACAACCGGTTCATGCGAACCGGTGCGAACCGGCTTCAGCTCACCACTGGCTAGATGGACCTATGGTCTGACCCAGTATGGCCATGTTTATGTTTTTATGCTATAAGGAAATATGCAAGATTTGCTTTATAACTTTGAATATGTTTGCTCTGAATTTGTGAACCCAGGCACCGGAATTGTGCCCTGCAGCCATCCAGGAGGACTGTCAAAAATTAAGTAGGCCATTATTAGACAAAAGCTTTGTTAACTGCAACATCCACTCATGGAGAAGTACATGCAGAAGGCCTTGTCCCATCGACTTGAATGCTGGAAGACGGAAATAAAAATAGTTGACATGAAGATTTTTTATCTCTTTTGCTGTTTGAATTCTCACAGGGCCAGAGACATTAAACTGAAGCCAGAGATCCCCAGGGGTTGCCCCTGAGTCCTCTGTGGGAGATATTTTGAATAGACAGATCTCTACAACTCTATCAGTTTTAGGATTTAGATTGCAATTCCTTTGTGTGTATATGTTTGCTTGCTTTAACCTGTAAATAACTTTAGTTCTTTTCCCCTGTTAATAAGCCTTTAGGTAGTTTATTACAGGATTGGCTACAAGAGTTGTCTTTGGTGTGAGACAGGGATCGGCAACCTTTGGCCCGCGGCCCGCCAGGGTAAGCCCCCTGGCAGGCTGGGCCGGTTTGTTTACTTGCCACATCCGCAGGTTCGGCTGATCGCGGCTCCCACTGGCTAATGGGGGCTGCGGGAAGCGGCAGCCAGCACAGCCCTCGGCCTGCACCGCTTCCCGCAGCCCCCATTGGCCTGGGACGGCGAACCACAGCCAGTGGGAGCCGCGATCGGCCGAACCTGCGGACGCAGCAACTAAACAAACTGGCCCGGCCCGCCAGGGCGCTTACGCTGGCGGGCCACATGCCAAAGGTTGCTGATCTCTTGTGTAAGATCTCGGATACCAATTGATCTGGGGTAAGTGATTGGTCTCTTGGGACTGGAAGCAACCTGAATATTTTGTGATTTTTGGTGTAAGTGACCATTTATCACTAAATCCTTCTTGCATGGTGGCAAGATAGATTGGAAAGTCTAGGGGGACTGTCTGTGATTCCATGGTAAGACTGTTACAGTGATCCAGGAGTTCACATTTGTCACTGGCTTCAATGGTGAATTAGGCATCGGGCCCGGGTCAAGGGGCCCCCGCCAAATGGGTGGCCCCAGGCTGCCCCCGTCTCCGGCAGAAGCCGCAGGACAGGGGAAACCACCGCAGCATCCTCCACCCTGCCCCGTCCTCAGCACGTTTTTGCTATAGGGACCCACAAGATTATATATATTTCCACCCCTACCATATCCAATTTCATAGGGTGATATAGGGATAGCTGACATGGTTCTAGGAGAGTTTAAGGGAGTACGGATTTTGAATTGGCCAAGACGGCTGTCTCTGTTTTATCTCAAGCATGCCTAATCTGTGGTCACCTCCTGGTGAATTTAGGTTATCTCAATGTCTATCTTAAGAATTAGTCATTTACATGATAAATAATACAAATCATTATTATTAATTTGTATTATCATAGTGCCTGCCTCTCTAATTTATCAGCACTCTTTCAAATTAGGAAACTAGTTATGGATTCTGAAAACAGGGTTCCCCTTCTAGGATTTAAAGGCTTGTGTAAACTATGGTTATTGCATAATACCCTAGTGTTTCTTGAGAAGGATTGATGGGATTTGATTAATTCAGGAAGCAGAGGGAGCCACTGGTTTGCCCAGTCCACACTTTAAGGAACTAACTGGCTGCAAAGTTTTGGAGAAGAGAACCTTGGTTGATTCCCAGCGATGGTCAATTTCATTTTTCATGGGCTACCTCTAGATCAATTTGGAATCCATTCCAGATTACTTAATCTCAGTTGCACAGGTACCTCTTACTTTAGCATGTTCCGGAGTTTTGATTTCAGAAGCCCTTCCATCCTGGGCATTGAAAGTTTGGATTTGCAGCCGGAGCATTATACAGCTTGACCTGGGAGGTGAATTCTCAATGTTGTTGCAAAAAGGAGGTCTTTGAATTTATGAGCAGATAGATATTTTTTGCATGAGGAGAATATTCAGGCTTTTTTCACTGATATTGGGTGCATTTATCCAAATTAGATTTGAACATCTTGAATCTTGATATTCTAATGTGGTAAACCTTTTGATATTTTTTCTGCTCTGTAAAGGAAGGGTGAATGCAATAAAGCCATGGGCTGGTTACTTCCTATATTAAATAGTCCATTGCTAATGTGGGAGGAATATTAATAGGAAGAAGAAGAATCTACATGCCTTCCTAGCTGTGCATGCTATTGGGAGGATCTTTAACATTCACAAAGTAAGGTTTGAACATCTATGTAGATGAGATACGTATTCCGTTTCATGATGGATTCGATCTACCCTGAGAACAGTCTCTGGTGTGACAAATGCACCCAGGACAGGTCTGAGATGGAATCCTGGAAAATAGTTGTAGGAAATATGGTAAAGCCTCTATCTAAAGAGGTCTTATTAGTGATGAATGAGCTTTTTGGATATGCAGTAGGTTTTAGTTCAGTTGGGCAAGGGCTATCTGTGTCTACTGTTGGTATTTTTTCTTGTTTAAAATTGTGGTATTTTCCTCCCCTTCTCTCAAATATCATGTCTGTCTCACTGTGTGACAGTAATACTGTTGTGGCTTTAAATTTCAAACTAAGTTGCCAATATTTGAATAATATAGCTAGGGAAGTTACTCGGGGGAAAGTTGCCTTTGGAGAGAAGAACAGAGACTGGTGGGAAGACACTGTGTTAACCCAGCAAATTAATGGTCAGATATAACAGGGCTTTTCTTCAAGGAAGTCTGAATCACCATTACAGATAAAATGTGTTGTTGTTGTTTTTTTTGGTTATTTTTTTTAGTGAGAAGATAGCTAATTTGATTGTCTCCCCCCCCCCCCCAATGTTGGTGACATTTAAAATGGAAACCAAGATTTTTTGGGGGTGGTTGTAAAAGCTTGTTGAAATCTTCTGTATATGCCAAAATATGTTTTTTTAATTTAAGCTAGCCAAAGAATACTTGTGCCTTGTAAAAGTACGGTATTTTTCATTTAAAGAAAAAAATAATCCTTCTGAGCTGTGAAATTAAATGCAAGGCAAAATAAAAGATGCTGAGAGTTTAGCTGGTATTTTATTAAAAATCCCGTCAAAGGGTACAATAATGCAGAAATATTTATAACAACACAAATAGTAATGTTTGTGTTATTACTTGACTTTTTTTTTTTTTACTTTTGTAAGCTTTTTTAAGATCAGTGTTGATGTGTGATAGTATACAATCAAAGGTTTTGTTTTTTCTAATTTTGGTTAGTTGACTGTGGAAAAAAATTGTCATCTTTATTTTAACAACTTTTCATAGAAGGGTGTTATATTTTCCACTATAATAAAAGCCAATAAGATACTTTCATTATGAACGTAATTGAATTCAAAATTTTTACTCTCATGACATATGACAGTATTTGTGTAGTAGTGGCACTTGTCCATTTTGGATTATTTTCTGGCTATGAATATTATACGATTTCTAGTTAGTGAATTACAGTATGATGTATGGCATACTTGAAATGGTATATAAACAGTATATAGTTGGAAAATTGCAAATTTTTTTGTTTTACATCTCAAACTTGCATACCTTTTGGGGAGTGGGGGAAGTAGTGTAACAGGCAACTAAAAAAAAGCATAAGGGTAACCTTGAAAAATTACAGGGAAATTTCCACAACAGATACACTAGTAATGCTGGTTTAATAATGATTTCCTGTCATGAACTATTTTTATCATATGCCTGCTCTCTGACGTGGCATTCTATTTAACGTTTTTGAGAGCCATGTTTTAATCAGATTAAGCTCAAGGAAACCGATAGGTATCTGTTTGGCTCATGGCTTCTGCTTCTGTTTCTTATTTAGTCATAAGACTATTGTTGCTGGAATCTTTTTTAAACACATTTTGCTTTAATTGCAGCAGGAGTGCAGCTTATACTGTGTAAGTCTTAAGGCTGTGTGTCAGTGGTTTTCATGATATATGCACAAGGTGCATTACAGAATTATTTTGTAAATTTAAGAAGACTAATACAAAATGTGTTCCTTTCCTCTAGGTGATTAAATAGCTAAAAATAACCATCTATTTTTAGTTTCAAACATAGTGAGGTTTCTTAGGAACAAACTAACCAAAAACAATGTTAGGAAGGACTGATACTGAATAATACTGCATCTAATCTCCTTATGTAAAACAAAAATCCTTAATAACACAGCAGATATTCTGAAGTCATTTTATCTGGTATGCAACATGAATAATCTGTTTCATACATTAGATGTCATGACTATAAAATGTTACTCTTAATAAAACTATTTTAACATCAATATTTTTATGTAGTCATTTTATTAAGTTAGATCAAACAAAAAGTTTATAAACAAGATTATTAGTTATGTTGCCCAGTCCTTTGTGTGCATTGGACATTGAGGAACTGATCCAACAAGGTGCTGAGTGTCTCCTATGAGCTGTTGACTACTCTTGACTCCTAGTAAACTTAGTGCCTCATAGGATGTTGTTGGCACCGTGCAGGATCAGGGTCATGGGACTGGATTTTAAAATGCACTCTATGTATTTGTGCTCATAATTTTAAGTGCACAAATTGAGTAAATACATGGTTAATGACCCATTAGGCATGTGCAAATACAGATTTTTGCTCTCACAAAAAATAAAGGCTGTGTTGAGGCCTTTTTTAAAAGCTTTGTTTATACTGTATATACCTCCATTGAAGCATTTACTTGATTGTTATTCTGGAAATCCAACAATCAAGGAGTTAAACATGCAATTTGTTTCTTTCCATACTAAGATTAGTTGTCCTTTAAAAATGGGCATTAACTCATTATGCAAGGAAATTCTAAGGGAGAAAATAAAAATATATTTTTTAACATAGTAATAATTTCTCTTTCTAAATTTTGAAAGTACATATAGGATCAAATTCTTCTCTTGAATGTCTCCCCTCAGATCACACTGGTATAAATAGGGTTTGTACATGTGTATCCAAGGGCATATTTTAATCTTTAGTAATTTATGCCAGTCCTATTGCTTGGTTTTTAAAATAATATAGACAAATTAAAACACAGCTTTTTAAAATAAGTTTCATGTGAAAACAATAGCTATGGTAGATTTAAACATAATAATATACTAAATTTCAGTGCCTTAACAGAATGTCTTTTGGACTGCGATAGGGCGTATGTGATGGTTACTGATTTGCTGGTAGGATGCAGTCAATTGAACTAGCATAGTACCATATATTAGTCTAAATAGTGATTGACTATGTTGACCATTATGGAGAGATGTGTGCTACATAATATGATACTACATATAGGAAGGCTAGAGAAAGCACCCACAATTTTTATTTGGGTACTTGGGGCACTGACATAAATTTTTTGAAGCAGTTACTAAAACAAACATTCTCAAATCTTGTTCCTCTGGTTTTATTGTACCTTTGCCTGAAAGCATTTCAGGCAAAATGATCTTTGGAAAATGGCTTATGTAGTGATGATGATTTTAGGGATGCATTGTAATTTTGCTATACTTGTCAAAAATTAACATTGGTGAAATATTTCATACATATGCTGTAGGTTGCATTTCAGGTGAACTTAAATAGTTAGGAGCACAATAAGCAAATGTGTACTTTTTGAAATTTTGACTGAATCTTACAACATTTGTTGAAATCTTTGCAAGATATTCATCTATTTGTAGCATCATATAGGTCTGTCTCCCCATCTGTCTCTGTTTTTCATGTAGACTAGGTTCTGATACTTTTTTTTTTCACTTTAGTACTTATTCATTGAGCCTGCTATAATGCCATTTCTATAACAGTTCTTTGTCTTCCAGCTTTTATTGATCATTTATGATTAAAATACAAGATTTTTTTCTGAGGGAAAAACTTAACAAGCAATCAATACGTTTAGTTTAATTTAGACTTAATTTAACTATGTATGGTAGGAAAAGTAATTTAACTGAACCCAGGTATGTCCTATGAAATAATTCTAGTAATAACACAGTGTGAAGCCAAAATCTGAGGAACAGGAAGAAGAATATGGAATATTTTAGTTCAGTGCATTATTTTCTGACATGTAACCTTTTTGCTGGGCCAGATTTATTAAGGAATTTATATGACTTTTATCTTTTATATGTAACTACTCATCTCAGGTTCAGAGTCCCTACCAATAAATCCTTATTTAACAGGATATCCCTGAGACTCTTTTAGTCCAAAAAAAAAAAAAAAAGTGTCATCTGGTTTAACTAAAATCTTTGCATTACTTGGCGGTGGTTTCTTTTGTATGTGGTGCTTAGAGCTCATTGAAGCTCAAACGCTACAGGAAATGCAAATCATGCAAATCATCCTCACACTGACGATGTACAGTGGCGTGATTGAATGGCAGTACGTATGGCTCGTGGGCTGACCACATGAAAGGAGTAATTTAAAGACCAGATGAGCTAAAGCTGGGTTAAGTTAGACTATGTGTGAGCTTCAAAGCTCATAGAATAGCATCCTTTTTAAAAATAAAATTTATTTTATTAATAACACCTGTAGCAAGTTTTAAATAGTGAGGAAATAGATGGTTGCACATTACATTAAATATATGCCATACTTAACTCAGAAGGGGCAACATTTTTTTAAAATCTCAGGTATGCCAAAATGTATGTATTATGTTTTCTTTCATTTTTCCACGCAGTGTATAAGCGTAGACTTATTGTACTTGTTTGCTGTATACATTTCCAGCACTGACTGTGCTCTCCTTTGCCAGGTAAAGCTCCCAATAAAGATAAAAGGGAGTTTTGTGGGAGTAAGGAAGGCAAGATTATTGGGCCCTCCATATACGGGTGTGTGTGTGTGGGGGGGAACTTTGCTTAAAGCATTTTCTGTTTTTTCTTTAGCATTTATAACAGCTTTAATTTTATTATATTTTGTAAAAAAATATTGTATCATAGTTTTTCCAATGCTTTTGAGGGGGTCTTTATTAAAAGAATACTGTACTGAGAGTTTATATATTTAATTCAATAGTTGCACATTTATTGGATTCAGTATATGCAGTGGCAACTAAGACAGAAGTTATGTTGGTTTAAGTTTTCTTTTTTGTTTTTTAACTTGATTTGATTATTGTTTGTGAATCAGGGTTGAATTCAATATGCAGAAAATGTATGAGAACAATTAGAGAAAGGAAAGACATTGAGATTTCCAGTAGCATAATAATATAACTTATTTTCTTACATTAGAATCAAAATCAATAAAGAGTGAACGATTAAAATAAATTAAAAACCGACATTTCCACTGCTGCT
Source organism: Emys orbicularis (assembly GCF_028017835.1). Classification (NCBI taxonomy): domain Eukaryota; kingdom Metazoa; phylum Chordata; order Testudines; family Emydidae; genus Emys; species Emys orbicularis. The sequence continues at coordinate 23,337,883 of NC_088693.1, read as the reverse complement.
TGTCACCATTTGTGTTGGCACAGGTGACTGTGGTTAGAGTGGCAGTCTTAAGAGGGAGTCTAGAAACATGATTTCCTTTTTAAATGTTAACTGTTTTTTTTAAAAAAACCTATTCAGAGTTAGATGCAACACACACAACAGAAGGTTGAGAAAAGTCTGTCTAGGACCTGATCCTGTAAACCTTATTGTGAGTAATCATTACTCACACAATTTGTCCCACTGAGTAAGGACATCTATCATGAGTAAGGTTTGCAGGGTCATGAACTATAATACACATATCCTATTGGGTGTTCTTTCTGATTCATCTTTCTTCAAATCCTGCCCAACTCATCTTTGAACAGATGTTTGTTACTTTTTTTCCTATTGATACCTTTGGCAGTTTGCTTCATGATTTAAACACGTGTGTAATTCTGTGAAATTCTGTTTTCATGTCTTGCAGACTAGTTTGTGCCTTTCCTTTAAACTCAGTCCATGGTCTCTTGTTTAGAATAAGATTTCTTTTCAAACAGTTTATTAAAGTAAGTTCATTCCTTTCCTATATTGTATTGTATACCTCAGGTCAGCGCCTGGATTATGGTAATCTGGGGCTTTAGGCAACTCCCCACGCAGTGACTGTGCCATGACATTCCACCCCTCCTCCCCGCTCCATCACACATACCATGAACCTGTCCTTTCTTAGGGTAGTAGGGGGCTGCCTATGCAAGAACCTTTGGTGGAGGTCCACCACCACTCCTCTTTGGACAGGTCATCCCCCCCCACACACACACACACACTCCCCTTCTGTGATGTTGTTTTGGGCCCCCCAAAAACAGATTAACAACCTGTAAAAGGAACTGGGCAGTTTATACCTCTCAGAGCTGTGGTTTCAGTGTATCTGCAGATGCAGAGAGTCTTCTCAGCACTGGGTATACTTGGATCATGTTAACAAGGTTTTCTTCACTAAATAGGGCTAGATGCACAGTTTTAAAAAAATGAAAGTGAGATCCTGAACTCATCACAGGATTGCAGTTACTGGGTCCTTTCTCAACCCTGCTTCATGTGTTTCCTCCTCTCAGGTGTGTGGCAAACATAATCATATATCTTGAGTATGATGCTGTGTATAGATTTTTAGAGATATGTGGTGAATAGCACCATGTCTCTTAGATTAGAATTTGTCCTCCAATCTTCTTCTGAACTAGAAACACAAATTTGTTTTAAACCTTAATTTTTTTACCTCTACCAAATCCCATTTTCTCTCTCAATTAAGGGTCTGATCCAAAGGCCACCGAAGTGAATGTAAGTCTTTTAACTGACTTCGGTGGGCCGTGGATCAGGCTCTAAATTAAAAAAAAAAAAAAAAAAAGCTATTTAAAGTTGAAGCTGTCACATGGCCTTCAAGTCACTCTGCTGGCCTCCAGGTGTTGCAGAGGCCTCAAACTAGTAAGGTCGCATACAATATCAGACATACTGCAATATCAGGGTACAATATGGATTATGTTTTTGTAAAATGAGATTAAAATAGCAACTGATCCTTTTTAATCATAGCAGTGTCAGCAAGTAGTATGGCTGTGCAGCCCAAATTCCTCTTTCTCAATCCCCACTTTTCTTCTTATCTTGATGATACTCAAATGACCCTAAAACATGTGTTCCCCATTTCTAATTCTTTGTAGTCCCCATGGCCTTGTCTAAAGGTAGTGTTGTTTCTTGGGCCAGTGACTCATGGACATGGGAAATATTATTTTCCTGAACCTTCTCCATTATTTTTCTCCTACACTGATTGCATTGTAAGGTAGCAATGTCCTTCAAATTCATAACTCTTGCATGGTAGCCTATTGTTGGCCTGCTGAGCACACATTTATACTTCTAACACAAACAACTAATTTAAAGTGATATTAAGAATATGAGAAGCAAGGTAAGACCCAGATATTGCAAAACATATCGCCAAATGCTGTGATAGCCAGATACAACAGATTACAGAAAAAGCAGAAAGGAATTGTCACCTTTTTCATTTATAATAATTTAATGTAGCTTGTTAATAGTTTTTATATTTAAGAGTGAGGAAATAAAGTAGAGATCCTGTAAATATCTGTCCCTTAGAGCTCAAGATTTTATAAAGGTCTTGAATTTTACAGTAAATTTCTTTCCTTTCTTCCAGAAAATATACTAAAGATGTAGAGAGAAAATTAATCCCATACGACCTTAGAGTTACTGATTGTCCAGAGCTTTTAAAAAAGGGTCATCATACTTTCCAAAGATTATCTCCAGTCACCTTGATGAACAGCTTGACAAAAATTTCCTTTTCAAGACACCTTAAAATGATACTGTATGCATTCCCAAGGCATTGTTGGAAAAACTGTTTTTTGGACAATGTGATCAAAAATATCTCATTAACACTATTCAGTTTTTAGTAGAAGTTGGAAACTAAAGAGTTCCACCAGCTTCCTGTGATCTTTTTCAAAATGGAAAAGACTCATTCATTCTTTTGATACCGCAAATTAGGTATCTTCAACAGTTGTCATGGCCATAGTTTCAAATGGTTCAAGTTAGGATATTACTATTTCATAGATATATATTGGAGTAAGTAGAACAAAAGCAAAAAATAATATAAGAAATCTGAAGACATGAGATATTGAGTTGCTGTGGTCTTAAGATACAGACTGAATGTCCTGTTTATCAGACCTGAAGAAGAGCTCTGTGTAGTTTGAAAGCTTGACTCTTCGACCAACAGAAGTTGGTCCACTAAAAGATATTACCTTACCCACCATGTCTGATTCAAGAAAGCATTCAGATGCTATGATGATTAGGGACATATAAATACATGGATGAATAGCCACATATAGATCCTTCTAAAATTACAGATGAATTGAACAGTGGTTATTGATAAGACATAGGCACGGTATTGTGGTTTGAGCACTGGGTTGGAATACAGGAACTTCTGAGTTCTAATCAGAGTACTGATTCCGTCTGTGGCTATAAAGTAGCCACTTAATACCTGAGCCTCAGGTTGTGTATATGTGAGGATAATAATGCTGACAGTGAGCACACTTTAAATGTGTCCTTTTACTGTTAAGTAAGGCATTAACAATATGAGCACATATTCCCTTATATGTGAAATAATTCTTTTAATGCCTTATTTAATGATAAATTAAAAGGGAAGAGTTTAAGGACATCCACTGAACTGTATCTACCTCTCAGGGATGTTGGAATAAATAGTTGTTTGTAAAACACATGGAAGTTTAAAAACATTATACAAGTACTAATTATTATTTACAGAATGGGCAAATCTCAAAATGTTCCAAAGCTGAGCTTTAGTTTGCTTGCTCAGCAAATTGGGTTGAAAATGTAATAGGAACAAAATTCAAAGTACTACCATTTTCCAATCTGTGTCAGAAGTGCTGTGAGACCAACCTTTCTTGTGATATTTTGGCACGTCTCGTTTCTTTTTTGTCCAAATGGAAGAATTACAAGGGAATGCGCGCGCACACACACACACACACACACACACACACACACACACAGAGAGAGAGATTCCGTATATTTTAGAACCTATGAAAGGTTTGTCTTGAATCAGGTTCCAGAAATGGGTGAAAGATTTGGGGGATTATCTTTTTTTAAACTAGCTCATCCATCCATATGGCAAATGTGTATTGCATACTAATGTAGATGAAGTAGTCTATATCAATCTTGTTGGATTTTTAACCATGAATTAGAGAAAAATTTAATAATAGGTTAATATTTTAAAAAAACGTTTTGAAAGGATTCAATGTTGTTTTCATACATTTTCAGTTAGCAGTCTTTCTTTTGAGACTAACACTTGCTGTACAGGCAGTCCTCAACTTTACAACATTAGACTTACAACGAACAGCACTTATGATGTTTCTGAATTGACCCCCTGATTCGACATACGACAATTGGTTTCACCTTTACGATGCTCGGTCCCGCAATGGAGTGTATTGCAGTTCCGAGTTACAATGTTTCGACTTACAACACAATTTTCAGGAACCAATTGTGTCGTAAGTGCCTGTATTCTTCTTTGAGCAATCTTTGGTCATTTGGTTTCCGAATTAAAGTTCTTACCTTTCAGATTTATGTATTTAACACCTCTCTTCCTCCTCCATATTCTCTGCTGTATTTCTCTGATACTCTCTGTCCTTCTGGTTGGTCCCCTATCCCCAGTGTCAGCAGCACCAGATGTAGCAGTTGTAGCAAAGCAAGGTGCCTTTCTTTTCACACTCACTCTCTTGTTCTATCTTAGTAGGCTTGCTGTAGCTAGAGACTTATGTTACCAAAGCACATGAGATAAAATGATCATCACTATAGATTACACTAAAAATTGTGTTGCATATATAGATCCAAATCAATGCAAAATGTATTTAATGTAGCTGAGGAGTAACTTTTATTATGTGATCCCATTTCCAGACACTTAATTCTGGACAAATTTTCCTTCAGGATGAAATTAAATATTTTTGGAAAGTTTGCTTAAATTCTGTTTGGCCATTTTTGAATTATCCAAGTGCTGAAAAAGTATTATCTTGCTTTCTGAGATCTCAGATAACTTAACCATATTTATTTTTTAGTTCAATTCTGGCATGGATGTAGTCATTAATGAATGTGCACTTTGCTAAGTTTGAAAATTTTTGATTGCAAACAATCAGTGATTGATAATAATGTACAGTTTATATACAATATAACATTCCTTATTGATTTACTTTTGATCTGGGCCAAGTTCTATCCTCAGATCCCAACCTGTATTATTTTTAATGTTTGATTATTGTTTAAAAGGTGATGAAAAGGGATATAAATGTAAAATATTATATATAACTTTATGGTTGAGAATTTGCATTGACAAAAATCAGGGCATTTAAAGTTATGATTCCCACTGCCACTTCAAGTGTCTGTATTGCATATACTGTACAGTATGTATTAAGATAGAATAGTTATCACTCTATGAAGTAATAACAAATATTACATATGCATGAAGGGGCTGCATTACATTTGAGGGGGAACCATACTTTGAATTTCCTGGTATTTTCATGTGTAAAATCTCACCATAATGTGTAACATAGATTTTCAGTTATTACATCTATATTTTGTGTGCATATATATTAAAAGCATTTTCATGAATATCTGATTTTTTTCGATACATTTCCTAATGCACTGCAATGTTGCCTGTTACTGACAAACTTCTGATAGCGATCATATGCCTCTAAAAAGAGAACTTCCTCAAGCAATATATCCACATGAAAACAGTTTGGAGATGCTCACATTCTTTCTCTGTCTCCCTCTCACATGTTACATTTTGGCACATCATAGAAGCAGGTAGCATATCTACTACCTGCTGTTGAAAGTGTTGAAGATACTGAATTATTTATTCTATCTTCTACACTATCCAAAATCGTTTTGGGTAGTTTGACACATCACGGTCTTCCATATGGATACTTCATGGTGACAGAGTTGCCAGCTGCTCAGGTTTTGTGACAGTCTCAGTTTTTCAAGGACTGTGTTAGTTTTCTTGGGAGAATCCTGCTTTTCCTAAGACCCCCATTCTTGTGCAGGGGTAACAACCTTTAGGGTAGACACATAGGGGTGCCGATATTTGTGAAAATTAGCTACAAAAGAGTTAGCTGCCACAAAAAGTTTTTAAAAGGCATTGGAGTTATCTTTAGGGTTTTAGATGCTCAGATTTAATTTCAGAGTAACATAATATTAGAAAAACTTGAAATACATTTTTCACAAAATAATGTGCTCCTATCAGCAACAGCCCTCAAACGTGTACATAGTGTTTGGAGATCAAATTGCAGAATTGACATAAGAAACAATCACTCACCTGATATGTTTGAGTGACACCAGAATTGTAAAACTGCTTAATAAGGTGCTTGAGGCTCTGATCCTTTTTTGTTCTTAGAATATTCAAGATGCGACAGGAGATTCTTAAGAAGGACTTCTCCAAAAGCAGAACATTTATTAGTCCTTTAAATGGAGTAATGACTTTAATTGTGCAAAACTGCAAAAACATTGAGAATCAGCCTTGGTCTGAATTTGCCCTATGTTTATGAACTCATGGCTTGTTAGAACTTTATCATGTTTCCGTACTGCCCATATAAAACTTGCACAATTCTTTTGCTGCTGTTTGCTGCATTTTGAGTTTAACCTATTTCATTGGGATAGCTCTTTGGGGAAGTCACATGCTGTGGTCTAGAAAGGCCATTGATACCACTTCTGGTTCTAGTAAACGCTATGTAAACACAAACCAGAACCATGTAATTTGTTCACTGTGAGATTTAACCATGAAAAAATAGGGAACTATATGAAATTTAGAGCCTAGAAATTATAGAGGCACTATTCGGTACTCTATGTCTGCCCTTTGCAGACTCTTTCTCAATGAATTTGTGGATTTTTAAAAGCATGCACCCAGTGGTCTCTTCCCTGGCCTGTCTCAATGCACCCATCTATTCTAGAATAGGTAGAACTAGCTTCTCATCCTCCACTCCTCTGGGACAATGCTCCTCTTACGCCTCATTGATGTTGCAGAGGGCCGTGTACAAGCCCTCTGCCAATGGTTAAATTTCACCTACTGGGAGTCCTCACCTCTTGATGTTGCACTGTATTTTGTGAACATTTTTTTAAATTATTATTTGTTCTTTAAGGTATCTGAAAGGGATGAAAAAGCTGTGAAACTATGGCTTTTCCCTTCCATCATCCCAGCTATATCTGTTTGGTCTTGACCCTTTCTGTTTATTGAAGCAGAGGAGATTATGTATTTCATAGTGAGCAATCTGCCCTTAAAGTGAAAATGTGTAACTGTCAGTAATTAATTGTAGTCAAATATAATTACAGATCAGGAAGAAAATTATTACCATACTCTTAGTAAAATTCAGGATGCTTCAGTGTAGTTACCTAAAACAGAGAAAGCATTCTTTAAAGAATCTTTAGTTAAATATAAAAGTCTTATCTCTAAAAGAATCTATTTCAAGCTTACTTCTTGATGTTATAGTTAAATAAAAAGTACGTATCTGGCTAGCTGCTGTTTGAAATCCTTTTTCAGTCTCTCTTGAATCAGAGGGCACATAAAAAGTGTAATACAGATTTAGGGCTGTAGATTTTAGAACTGGTGTGAATCAGTGTAAGAAATCAGTAGATTTGTACCAGCTGAAGATCTGACCCTTAAAATTAGAATCTGAGCTAAACTGCAACTTGGCTTTATGTCTGACTGTATGAAAATATTATGGTGAGGTGCTGAAGTAACATTTAGTGAACCCAAATAGCTGGGAATAAAGACAAAATAGTAAGCACATTTATCAGTCCACTTGAATTGTTAAAGGGTGAGATTTTCCATAGTGTACACCATTAGGCTAATTTGTTTCCCATTGAAGTCAACAGTAGCCTTACCTTTAGGGCTTGTGTTCACCCACAGCACTACAATGGCACAGCTGTACCACTGTAGAACTTTAGTGAAGATGCTACTACGCCATCGGCATAGGTAATGCACCTCCGATCAACATAACACTGTCTATGCCAGGGGTTAGGTCGGTATAATTATGTCGCTCAGGAGTGTGCATTTTTCACACCCCTGAACGACGTAGTAATACCGATATAGGTCTGAGTGTAGACCTGGCCTTAGTTCTAATAGGAGCAGTTACGTCAACACTGAGTGCTTTTGAAAATCCCACCCACAGTGCATATCCTTAATAGGTGTCTGAAGACGCATGCCTAAGGAGGAACAGAGTAGAGAACTGGGATATGTGACAGTGGTTCTGGAAAACCACCACCACCACCAAAACCAACAAAAATAGTTGGAAGGGGACTGACAGGATTTTGCTCAGATAGAGATGGGGTTGATGTACGGGAAATTTGGTTGGATGGAAGGGATGATATACAGGAAATCCTTCTGAGTTTGCCAGACAGGAAGTTCCATACTTTTGGAAACTATATCCAGAGTATTAATGGGATCAAGATGTCCCAATACACTGAGCAATGGGGCATAATACTAGAAAATATTCTTATAACAAATACATCAAAAAGGCATTGGGCATTTAAAATATTTTGCACATATAATGAAATGAGCACTTTGTACAGTCTTAAAGTAAAAACAAAAACAAAATAAACCCTTTAAAATAAATGAACAAATAGGAATCATGAATATTTACTACTTATATTTTCCTATGAACATATAGTAATTACAAGAAAAATATTTTTCCTTATAATTAATATTTGTAAATATTTATGAAAGTACATAATAAATAAATATGACAAACACATGGTCTAATTATGACGAAAGGGATGACAACCTTGTGACTTGTTCTGAAAAATAAAGAACATTACAATAGTAAGACTTAATTATTTTTTGTAAACATTTCAAATTACTTTCTATATTTAAAAAAGTCTTTAATTTATAGAATATATTTTATAATATCTATAAGCCTCCTAGATAATAGTACATGCCACATGAAAAAGATATTAGTTAATTTATTATTTATTATATTGTATATTGAAATATATTATCATTTATTAGTGTTATCATTATTCAGAAATTCAAAGTCATGTTGTTTTAAGGAAAACAGAAAAGCTTTTTTATGTTTTATTGTAATTTATGCATTCTCAATATAAGCACATAAAAATATAACTTTTAGAAGAGATCACATCCAAATTATATATGGTATTAAACCAAAATACCTCATCTAGTATACATTTAATTAATAAGAATATTTGATGTACAATTAATGTTTAATTTTAAAAGATAACATAAATCCAAATCCTCAGGCTCGTGTGCACCTGAGTAGTTGGTCTGGTCTCATAGTAACTTTGTGAGACGGTAAAGCAGGGAGGGAGGCGTGCTCCCTAAAAGATATGAAGTCACTGCTACATCCCAGAGGCTAGTAGCCACTTTCATCCTGACACACTTGCTCCCCAGGGAGAATCTGGTTATGAGTGTACTACCACATTTTTCTGGCCCTTTCTCTGATCCCACATTTTGCATGCTGGTGTACAGGAGGTCACCATGGAGCTGAGCTCCATGATGTGCATTGCCCTATCCAAATCTTGCCCCTACTTTCCTGAAGGGCTGGTTCACACTGGTCTCAGTGCAAAATTTGTCTCTTTAAAATACTATTAACTACTCTAATATTTAGATATAGTTAATGTAATTTCATAACAAAACTGTGACACTATGCCCCATATTTTTCATAGAGATATTATTATTATTATGTGATTATGGCATAACTATGATGTATTTTATGCAAGATAGATCATGTGAGATATCCTTGAAAAGGCTATGATTTACTGACTATGATTATCCTATTCATATGCTTGTATCATTTGGTATCTGAATATTGTCTGTACATCTATTACACTTGGGAAACACCCACTAGGCAGAATGCAATCAGTCTAGATGACTGGCTAGGAAGGGCCATTAGAGAAAACAATAGGCCTTAGAAGAAGTTCATCTCCCACCGGGAAGCCTTCCTGAGGATGCTACAAACAGCTTCTGAGTCATGGCTGCTATGACACTATGGGGGCATGTGACCAGATCACTTGGTACTTGACTCCATCTTGGAATACCAGTGTTTTTCCACTGAAAGGCGTGGGAACCAAGCTTGGAGACAAAGGGTTCCTGTCATATACAAAAGTTATTTAAGGCAGGGGAGTGACATTATCGAGGCTCTTCACTGACTCCCCACTCAAAGAAGACTCTTGAAAACACCTGAAGAACAAGGACTGAACTGGGGGGAAGGGCTGGACCCAGGCTAGAGGGATTTCTAGCCTGTGAAAGGAATACCTGGGGTTTTAAGCTGCAAGCAAATACAGCTTGCCCTTTAAGATCCTGCAGCCAGCTTAAATCATCATTTAGGGTGAGAATTTGCTACTCATATTCAATCTCTGTAGTATATTAAGCTTAGATTGTGGTTTTTTTGTATTTGCTAGGTAATCTGCTTTGATCTCTTTGCTATCCCTTATAATCACGTAAAATCTATCTTTTGTAGTTAATAAATTTGTTTTTGCTTTATCACAAACCAGTGTGTGGAAGTTATAACTTGAGGCTAAAAGCTGTTGTCTATTTCCTCTCCACGTTGAGGGAGGGGGAAAATTTCATGAGGTTATGCTGTACAGGTCTCTATGCAGCGCAAGACGGTATAATTTTGGATTTACCCTCCAGATGGGGGGTGTGCACTTGAGTATCTGGACAGTTCGTTAGCTGAAGCCTTCCCATGGAGAGCTGATCTCAGCGTCTGTATGTAGTTGCAGCTGCGTGTGTCCCTACCTGTATGTGTGCTGGAGGGGGCTTGAGGGCTTGTCGCAACAGTACAGTGTAAAGGGAGCCCACGCTGGTGGGTCAGGCAGGCTTAGTGATACCCCAGTTCCCACTGGGGGGAACCCGTCACAAAAACATAACCATCATTCATGGTATGCCTCATTGACCGGTTACTATTTATTTGACTTGCAGTAGTACGCATAAGCCCTAATTCAGGATCAGGGCCCCACTGTGCTGGGTGCTGTATACATTCACATCTAGCCATGATCCTTGCCTTAAACAGCTTGCAGTCAAATGTATTATGAAATATAATGATATTTGGGATAAAACTGTATGAATGTTCAAAACTGTAGAACTTACACAACACATTAGGGTTGGAAGTGAAGCTGTTTACCACATCCAATTGAAATTTTAGGAAGGAATTTTATCTAGAGATAGAATACAATAATCTAAATCATAATTTGGGCGGAATACAGTAATCACCTCTAGTCTTGTGAAAAGTGTCCTGGGATTTTTAATTAGTACAGGAAGTCAAAAATCTCAAGACAAATCTATTATCCAAAGAGTGCACCTCCAACATCACTGTGTCTTAAACATCCTGCTGATGGATGGATCAGTATGGATTCAAATAGCGTCATCTAAAGAATATTCCTTCTTGGGTTTTCCCTAGAGGTTTCCTATACAAGTACTGATCAGATATAATTCTGGATCATGAAATTGTAAGATCTAATATAATACATATATGGGAAGAGTTAACAATGACTACACTGATTTTCCTGAGTGCTGTGTGTTTCAATCACAAACTTTTTGCACAATATTGCAAAAAAGATATATGGACCTGAATCTCCACTCAGCTAAGGAAAGCTTTATGCTGCTGCTGTGAGCTCTAAATCTGCCACACCTTCTTCCCTCGTCAACCACACCCTCTGTTTTGACACACTGGAGGTAGTGGAGCCACCTTTGTGCTGACCAAAATACTTTGCCAGTTACTATAGACATAAGTGAAATTAAAATGTAAAGCTTTTTATATGTTACTGCTCTTCAGTGTTTTACTATAAACATTTTAATAAACAGATCTATGCAGAATTCAGACTATCCTGTGCACAAATCATGGCCCTGATCCTTCAAATACCTCAGCATCTGCTTAACTTAATTCACATAAGTAGTTCCTCCGATGTCAAAGGGGCTACTTACATGATTAAAGTTAAGCACAAGTTTATGTATATGCAGGATGGGGGCTTGTAGAGTGTGTGCTTACTGGGCACTGAAGTCCAAAGCAGTTCAGCCTGTCTTCGAAGACATGTTGCTGCTATATTTGGGATTAATTCTGGTTGTGTTGGAGAAGTGGTCATTTAAAACACTGCAAAATGCTTGGGACACTTTGGGGTGACCACTAAGAGCAGATGGTTGTTTAAGAAAGGTGATCTTTAATGCAGGTGTCAGGGTAGTATGTACAGTAGTTATAGTGTAAAGAAATGTACTGTATGTATTAACATGTTTGTAGTCTTGATGGGTCTGGCTAAGAATACTGTAATAGCAGTTTAAATGTACTTTTTGTGAGATAGTAAGCTAATGATGTAGCTGTTAATTTGAATTTAGCAGACATTTTAAATATAGGTTTCTCTTACAGAGACAAAAGTTGCAATTTAAAGCTCTTTGGTGGTCTAAAAACAGCTTAATTCTCTAGTAGCATGGTAATAAGTACTAATCCAGCTTATACAGTGATTGTAGTATGTCATGTTTGTGAAAGATTGCCTAACTCTGCTTTCTCTGGGTTTTATGTTAATTTTTTTAAATTAAACATAAAACCTTATAACATCTTTATGCTGAGATAAACTGTTCAATTTAACTTGTGCTCAAGCAGCAGCTGTCAGGAATTATCATGTTTCCAGCGTTCTTGCTATCACCTTGTGTCCTTACCTCCTGGAAAGACTCAGTGGGATGATAAAGCTCACCTTGTTAGGATTTATTACTTAAATAATAACCTGAGGTAAAATGAAAGTAGATGTCACATAGAATGACAACTGATATATATTTATGTCACACATTACATTATAATAAACTTTCCTTTCCTACCCTAGTAGTAGGTGTTAAGTAGAAATATTCCTCAACATATCCTCCAGTGCCCTGCATGAGTCCATTAGCCATATACACTACTCCTCTGTGGGCATGTTCACAATGACTTGTACTGTCAGGTGTTATTTAAGCTTATAATGCCTAAGGAAATTGGTTATTGCCGGTAGTTAAAGCTATTGTACCAGTAAAGAAGCAAAGCTGAGGGCAGCTAATGTGTGTAGGTTGATGTTATAGAAATACTCTGGGACATTTTTAGGGGATCAGTGAGGACATTTTATAATGCCATTATGGATTTATATTTTGTTTGCAGTCACAGTAGAAAAAGTAAGCAAAACCATTCAAATTCTAAATTTGGGGTTTGCTAATCATTATAAAACTTGCTCTTGTCATTGGTTAATTCATGAGACTGGTAATGAAATGTGATTTTGTTAGTAAAAGTCTTAACACTTTTTTAATATTTAGATACTTTAACCCTATTCTTTGTGTCTCAATGGCTAAAACACTTATCCAAGTCCTTATCATTTCCCTCCTTGATTACTGCAAACCTCCTCCTTTTATGCTTCTCTGACGCCCACCCCTTTAGTTTGTCCAGAATGCTGCTGCAATGATTATTGTCCGTTGATATGACCATGTTACTCTTTTCTTTGAATCCCTGCACTGCCGGTGCTCCCCCCTTACACACCACATCAAGTTTAAACTTCTCAACTTCACCTTGAAGGCCCTGCACAACTCTGTTGTAGCCTATATCTTGCATCTCATTTCTCGTAATGTTCCCCGTCCTTTTTTTCTCTCCTCCCACTCTTGCCTTTGTCTTGTTCCATGCTGCCTCGTATGGTTTCAATCTGAATATGCCATATTTCCTCCCTCTGCCCATTCAGATCTCTCCTAAAGAAATACTTGTTTTGCCAGAACCACAGATACTAACCTGCATCAATCAAATTCTCTTTCCAGCTCGGCATATAAGAAGGAAAGGAGTCATCTTCATTTATATGTCTTAAAAACATCAACGTTAGATGTTCAAGTCTAAGTTCATGATCCAGTTTGATTGCTTCAGGTGCTGCAGACTGGATGGCAGAGATTCCACCAAGATACTATGTGGAATATTGGTTGACAAGATGTTCCATAGTTTGAAGTCTGTTTCTGCAGTCGCAAATAGGATTTGTGTCTTAGAGAGGCACATCTGCCATGTGATGTGTGAATGTGGTTCAAAGTGGACCATAGTTTCAGTGGGGGGAGAGGGGGCGGCGAGCCACTGGGTTCTTCAGTTGGATCCCTGATGAGACATTTATATGGAATGTTGGCATCCTTCCACTTTGCTTGCCATTGATCTTCCAGGGAAAACCCTGATTCTTTGAGCTCTTGCATTGCAAACCAAAAAGGTTTTCTAGATTGGAGTTTGAATCTCGGCTTGTTATTTAGATCTTCATGTATTGGCAGATCTTTGTTTGCTTGGATACAATTGGACTCCCGAAAAATTATCTTGTCATGATGAATTTAGGGTTGGTGGATGTGTGCCAATATGGGAAGCTATGGTTGTGATGTTGATTTTACTGCACCATGTGATTTACTGTAATTTTACTTTGAATCAGTCTTCACTGCAGGTGATGTCAGAAAATTCCTACACCTGAGCCATTATTTTTAAGTGACAAATCTGAGGAATTGTCTTAGATTGAGGTGTCTGTAGAGGAGGTTTTGGAACAAACTGATAAATTTAATAGCAATAAGTCACCAGAACCAGATGGTATTCATCCAAAAGTTCTGAAAGAACTCAAATATGAAATTGCAGTTCTAACTGTGGTATGTAACCTATTGCTGAAAACAGCCTCTGTATCAAATGACTGGTGGATAGCTAATGTGATGCTGATTTTTAAAAAAGTCTCCAGAGGCAATCCTGGCAATAACAGGCTAGTAAGCTTAACTTCAGTATCAGGCAAATTGATTGAAACTATAATAAAGAACAGAATTATCAAACACATAGATGAACATGGTATGTTGGGGAAGAGTCAACATGGCTTTTGTACAGGGAAATTACGCCTTGTGTTAACAAACATGTGGACATGGGTGATCGAGTGGATATAGTTTACTTTGACTTGCAGAAAGCAAAGTTCCTCACTGAAGGCTTTTAAGCAAAGTAAGGAGTGATGGGATAGAGGGAAGTTCCTCTCAGGGATTAAGATAGGAAACAAACGGTAGGAATAAATGGTCAGTTTTCACAGTGTGGAGAGGTAAATAGCAGGGTCCCCAAGAGAACTGTACTGGGACCAGTGCTGTTCAACATGTTCATAAAAGATCTGGGAAAGGTGGTAAACAGTGAGATGGCAGGGTTTTCAGATGATACAAAATTACTCAGTCCAAGGCAGACTGCGAAGAATCACAAAGGGATCTCACAAAATTGGGTGACTGGGCAAGAAAATGACAGATGAAATTCAATGTTGATAAGTGCAAAGTAATGTACACTGGAAAATATAATCCCAATCATACAAACAAAATGATGAGGTCTAAATTAGCTGTTACAATTCAGGAAAGAGATCTTGGAGTCATTGTAGATCATTCTCTGAAAACATCCACTCAATGTGAAACAGCAGTCAAAAAAGCTAACAGGAATCATTGGGAAAGGGGTAGATAATTAGACAGAAAATATCATAATGCCACTATATAAATCGATAGTACCCCCACATGTTGAATACTTTGTGCAGTTCTGGTCACCCCATCTCAATAAAGATATATTAGAATTGGAAAATGTCCAGAGAAGGGCAATGAAAATTATTAGGGGTATGGAACAGCTTCCATATGAGGAGAGATTAAAAAGCTTCCTTATGAGGAGAGATTAAAAAGACTGGGACTGTTCAGGTTGGAAAAGTGATGGCTGAGGGAGGGGATATGATAGAAGTCTATAAAATCATGAGTGGTGTGGAGAAAGTGAATAAGGAAGTGTTGTTTACCTCTTCACATAACACAAACCAGGGGTCACACAATGAAATTTATTGGCAACAGGTTTAAAACTGACTTAAGTAAGTACTTCTTCACACAAAGCACAGTCAACCTGTGGGACTCGTTGCCAGGGGATGCTGTGAAGGCCACAAAAATAACTGGGTTCAAAAAATAACTAGATACGTTCATTGAGGATAGATCCACAAAAGCAATTAGTCAAGATGGTCAGGAATGCAACCCCATGCTTTTGGTGTCCCAAAACCTCTGACTGCTAGGAATTAGGACCAGATGACAGGGGGATAGATCACTCAATAAATTGCACTGTTCTGTTTGCTTCCTCTGAAGCATCTGGCACTGGCCACTGTTGGAAGATCGGATACTGGGCTATATTCATAGAATATTAGGACTGGAAGAGACCTCATGAGGTCATCTAGTCCAGTCCCCTGCACTCATGGCAGGACTATATTATCTAGACCAGTGGTGGGCAACCTGCGGGCTGCATGTGGCCCATCAGGGGAATCTGATTGCGGGCTGCGAGACATTTTGCTGACGTTGACCATCCGCAGTCACTGCTCCCCGCAGCTCCCAGTGGCTGCAGTTCACTGTTCCCGGCCAATGGGAGGCTTTGGGAAGAGGCAGCCAGCACATCCCTGTGGCCCGCCACTTCCCGCAGCTCCCATTGGTCAGGAATGGCAAACCGCGGCCACCGGGAGCTTCAGGGGGCCGTGCCTGCGAATGGTCAACCTCAGCAAAATGTCTCATGGCCTGCAATCATATTTCCCTGATGGGCTGCCTGTGGGCCGCAGGTTGCCCATCACTGATCTAGACCATTCCTGACAGGTGTTTGTCTAACCTGCTCTTAAAAATCTCCACTGATGGAGATTCCACAACTTCCCTAGGCAATTTATTCCCGTGCTTAACCACCCTGTCAGGAAGTTTTTTCTAATGTCCAACCTAAACCTCCCTTGCTGCAATGTAAGTCCATTGCTTCTTGTCCTATCCTCAGATGATAAGAAGAACAATTTTTCTCCCTCCTTCTTATAACTACCTTTTATGTACTTGATGGACCATTGGTCTGACTGAGCCTGGCCATTCTTATGTTCTCATGTTTTTATGTAATGATTCTCATGGTGGTGGCAAGATGAGAGTCAATGAGTGACGTGTGGGAACTATGTGTCCAGATGGATGAGCAGTATCTGTAGTAGATTAAACAAGGACCAGTGAAGAGGTTCATAGGGTTTTTGCATCAGCTTCCCATGTTTTTCCTGTCTGTTTCTGGATGAGGTTTATATTAATCTTTATTTTGTCAGGTGCCAGTGGTATGTGAGGCTTCGGTCTATTTTCACACCAAGATAATTCAGGATGGGATTGTGTTTTTCTATTGGCAACAGAAGTCCACGTGCTGTTCTGTCATAGCCTTTGGATTACTTAAATGAAATGCTGACATTAGAGACTTGGGGTTTTCATTTTAGTTTCAGCTTAAGAAATATCCTTCCATGGTTTTAAAGTCCTTGTTTAGTATTTGTTTTATGCTAAGTAAATTGTTCTGACTGCACAATCACACAGTCTCATCAGCATAAGCAAATTTCCATGAAGGTCCCTAATATAGATGTTAACCAAGATTGGTGCTAGGACTGGTCCCTATGGTAAACCATCATTCAGAGCACATGGTCTGCTGATCTGGTCACCAAGGAAAACATGAAACGTATGATTGGTCAGAACTTCTGAGAAGAATTTTATCATTGCATTGTATGGGATAATTTTGCTGGCTTTCAGAAGGGCGTTCGTCCATACAGTGCCATAGGTACCCCCTATAAGTCAAAGAAAGCTGCCCCAATCTTGAATTTTTGCTGGAATCCCACCTCAGTGTGCATTGCTAAGACTAATACTTGGCCAGTGCACCTTTGACTTGGCTGGAAACCAACTTGTTCATTCAGTAACATTCCTGGACTTGGCAATGGCAATGGTCATAGATTGTGGAGAGAATCCCTGTGGAATGATATAGGAGAACAGTGCTACCCCCATTTCTGTACCTTGGCTACAGGGTTTTTAATAAATACTAGAAGGATGCCATCAAGTCTTGCATCTTTCCCAGCTTTTGTAAGTGAGAAGGTCTTGTTTATCTTCTCAATAGTGAAAGTCAGTGATGAGGGGGGTAGTGAGCTGTTGTAACTCTCTGTGCACTTTGCATTAATAGACTTGACCCCTGGTGCTTTTGAGTTAATAAGAAGTGTTCTTGTGATCACATCAGCTAAGACCTCACGGTTTTACATTTCTGCAGACCCAAGATGATGCAATAATAGCCAAGCGTTATGACTACAGTGAGTAGATTCAACTGTTTCAATCCATCTTTGATGGAGGGTTAAATTTGGTGACTCTAGTAGGGATGTTGCAGTGTTTGTGTCATCAGACATTTGGTGTTCCAGTAATAGTCTTTATGTTTCTGGTTGCGAGCATCAGGTGTATCCTTTTTGATAACTATGGGAGATGTTTTTTCTTGTGGCCCTTTTCATGAGCCGGGTGAAACAGTTTCAGTTTTCAGGCTCTGGTTGAATAGCATCAATGGTGGCCTCAGTTGTTACAATGAATCCCAGCCAGCTTTCCTTTTGAAAGTTCCATCACGGTTTGGGTAGTGACATGATTACTGGGAGTTCAATTCCAATGCTGGGAGTTCAATAGTCAAAGTTGACTATTTGAAAAATCGCCAACAACGGTTCTAGAGATGTTTTGAAGGATTCTGAACTCATCGTTGTTGAGGAAACAGAGGTCTAGATAGTAGTTTCTGTTCCAGTAAACAGAATAAAAAGTGCCTCTGTTTTTCACAACAAAGAGAAGATGTATGTTTTTGATTACCATTCTGCAAGTTCCTCATCTGGAGTATCGTTGCAACTATAGCCCCACATTGTGTGGTGGCTATTGAAATCGCCAATGTATATAACAGAGTAATACACTGTGGATAAAGTGGGAGAAGGTTGGTCTGTATTCGGTGGTTTATACACATTAGCTACCGCAGGGGTCGGCAACCTTTCAGAAGTGGTGTGCCGAGTCTTCATTTATTCACTCTAATTTAAGGTTTTGCGTGCCAGTGATACATTTTAATGTTTTTAGAAGGTCTCTTTCTATAAGTCTATAATATATAACTAAACTATTGTTGTATATAAAGTAAACAAGGTTTTTAAAAAGTTTAAGAAGCTTCATTTAAAATTAAATTAAAATGCAGAGCCCCGCCCCGGACCGGTGGCCAGGACCCGGGCAGTGTCCTGGCACGCGAGCCATAGGTTGCCTACCCCGGCTACCATTAACTTGCCAATTCTTATTGAGATAGTAAAGGTTCTGGTGTTACTCCTAGCATCTATTGAATCATAATCTTTAATGCCCCACCTCATATGTATGGAAAAGCTATGTTTTGAATGATGGAGAGAGGTGACAAGATTGTATCCAGCAATATGGCAGCCTGATTCTTGAGAGGTTTTTTTTTAATATAAGGGTGATGGCATTGATTATATCATCTTTTAGATGGGGATATACCTTCGACATTCTGTTGGCAAATTCATAGAGCTGAGCCTACTGTTCTCTTAAAGTGGCTCTGAAAGGAATCACTTTTTGCAGGGTAATTATCTCCATTGCTGTTCAATCTCAGATTTCACTGAGTGACATTCAGATGCAGATTTGTTGACGTTGGGTGTGCGTTGACACATAGCAGGGCAGACCACGAGAAGGTTGTCATCATCTACCCTGGGAAAGGGGTGAGAGAGAGAGGTTTAATAAGAAAAAAAAGAGAGTTCAGGGACATCATCAAGATGAGCCTATAATTTATCCAGGTAACCATGTAATCTTACTGTAACCTTTATCCTTCCCCCCCTCACTTCTGTTTGTTGCTGTCACTCATTCTCTCATGTCTAAAATGATGTAAGCTCCTCAGGTCAAGCATTGTATTTTTTCTATGATCACTAAATTGCCTAACACATGTAGGAACCTTTTCACCTCAGGTTTGAATCTGGCCAGGTCACTAGAAGTGAAAAAATTGTGGCTCCCTGAGACAAGGGTTTGATTACTTATATCAAATGATTTGTGGGCCCCATCTTATTTGGCACTCTAATTGACAATCTCATTAGAAAGGCCAGTTATTTAATGGACATGTATAGGGTTACCATATTTCCACAAGCAAAAAAGAGGACACTGGGGGGGGGGAGGAGCCCCGCTCTAGCCCCGCCCCTGCCCCACCCCATCCACTCCCTCCCACTTCCCACCCCCTGATTGCCCCCTTCAGAATCCCCAACCCCCCCCCGCTCCTTGTCCCCTGACTGCCCCCTCCTGGGACCCCTGCCACTAACTGCCCCCTAGGACCTCACCCCCATCTAAGCCGCCCTGCTTCTTGTCCCCTGACTGCCCCCTCCTGAGAACCCCCTACGACCCTACCTGTCCCCTGACTGCCCCGACCCTTATCCACACCCCCACCCCATATTAACACTCCCGCCCCCAGACAGACCCCCGGGGACTCCCATGCCCTATCCAACTGCTCCCCGCCCCCTGACAGGACCCCCAGAACTCCTGACCCATCCAACCCCCTCTGCTACCTGCCTGCCTCGACCCCTATCCACACCCCTGCCCCCCTGACAGCCCTCCCAGAACCCCAGACCCATCTAACCCCCCCTGCTCCCTGTCCCTGACTGTCCCAACCCCTCTCCACACCCCTGCCCCCCTGGCAGCCCCCCCAGAACCCCCGACCTATCTAACCCCCCGCTTCCTGTCCCTGACTGTCCCAACCCCTCTCCACACCCCTGCCCCCCGACAGCCCCCCACGAACCCCAAACCCATCCAACCCCCCCTCCCTGTCCCCTGACCAGGGCCGGCTGTAAAGAGCCCAGAAATCGGGCTGCACTCCGGCCGGAGCTCCGGCTGGGGTTGCGGGGCTTGGGGCCGGGCCGGAGGTGCTCGGCCGGGGCTGGGCCAGCGCGCTCGGCCGGAACCAGGGCCGGCGCGGCTGGGGCCCGGGCCAGGGGGGGGCTGGCGCGCTCACCCGGAACCGGGGCCGCCGCCCTGGGTCCGGAACCGGGGCCGCCGCCCTGGAGCCGGAACCGGGGCCGGAGCTGCTGGGGCCCGAGCTGGGCCGGAGCCGCTGGGGCCGCCAGGCGCCGCTCGGCCTGGACCGGAGGGAGCCGCTTGGCCAGGGCCGCGCCTCCCCGGAGCTCTCCTCCTCGCGCCCCCCCCCCCCGCCCCAGCTTACCTGCTGCTGCCTCCCGCTTGCCCCTGCTTCTTTTCAGACTTCCCGCAAAGATCTGATTCACGGGAAGCAGGGGAGGGGGAGGAGCAGGTGGGCGGAGCGTTCAGGGGAGTGGAGGAGGGGGAAGGCAGCTGCGGGGCCAGACAGCGTGGTAAGGCTGCAGGGGATGGGGGGAGCCGGGAAGGGGCTTTTGGTGCCCAGCGGCGCTTGGCCGCCGCTTTTCTGTCTATAAATAGCCGACCGGGGGGAAATCCCGGACATTTTTAAATTTTAAAAAATCCCCCCGGACGGCTATTTATAGACCGAAAAGCCGAACATGTCCGGGAAATCCGGACATATGGTAGCCCTAGACATGTAGATTCTCTCACACCCCTAGGGGTGATTCTTCCAGGTCAGGGTTGAGTCATGTTGATGAGGTTGGGTGGAGGAGCTGCTTTTCATGTTGTATATATTCCATAGGTTCTGAGGTTGCCTATTAAATGTGCCAAATTTTTGACGTTGCAAGCCAATGTTACCTCTGTTCTGCCTGCAGTCCCCTGCAATTAATAGAGTGAATATCTTGGGAATGCTATGGTACATTTAGTTACCTCAGGCAATTGGAAAATTTGTAAGTTAACCACCGCAAACAGAAGATTATCATTCCACTATGTCTATTTAGCACTTTTTTTGAGCACTAATTCAGCTTTTTTTTTTTTTTTAAAAAAGGGAAAATTGGCAAAGGTTACAGAAAAGAAACTCTTTAACCAAACACTGTGTTTGCATCATTAGAATGAAGGATGGACTGGCAAATTAGTGAGGAACATAGTGTGTCTATAATCGTATATGAAAGCTTAATGTTTTATTTGAGATAAATACTTGATTTCAAATATTTGCCGTGGTGCTGAGGAATTTAGAATACGTACAAATATCTGCAGATATGTGGTCCACTACAGAATGGTGGTATACATCAAGATTCTGCTTCCAGAAGACATTAGATATCAGCTTATATACTATGGGTGAAATCCTGGCCCCATTAAGTCAAACTGAGGTTAGCCATTGACTTCAGTAGGACCAGAATTTCACACTACTCATTTAGGTAAGTTAACTTTCTGATTGATCAAGGGCAAGAAATCAGTGTGCTAATTTTCTTTGGGCTTGAGTTATATATAATTTGAAGGATATGAACAATTTTATGGACTATAAAATGGTAACTGTACTATGGCAGTATTGGGGAGCAGGGAACAAAACAACAAAAAATGTTATGTAGGATGCTTAATAAAAATGGGAAAAGAGATGGAGAGAGCGAGAAAAAGACCACACCAGATAAGTATACTGCATAAATCAAAAGGGTTTATGTCATAACATGAACATGTGCCATTCCTGCTCATATATTGAATTTCAGTAGTTGGTTGCATAAAGAAGTAAAGTGTAATGAAACTGGCAAGCAAAGTATTCCCTAGTCAGCCTTATCTTTGTTCCATTTGTCCTTCAGATACAGCTTTTCTTGCCTTTTTCAGTAAAATCCATCCAGCTTTTTTATTTTGCATTTCTCTGTAACTGAGCTGAGAAGACCAATGAGATTCAATGCTTTTCTAGTTGAGTTCTTAGCAGCTGCTTTTTAAGAGATCAAAACTTAGAATGCTGCTACATGGTATTAAGGCTTAGCTATTGATGTGTCCCTATAGGGGTTATGTATTTCTTGTGAGGGGTAGGCAGAGAGGAAGGGTAAAGGGTGACCCTTTTGAGCATGCTCACAGACAGTAAACACTACTTTCCTTGTTTCTTAGGATCCTCTTTGCAAGCTCAGTGCTTAACCTGACTGAACTTATTGCCCTTCGGCCTGACCTTGGCAAATTGAAAAAGGTCCTTTACTTCCATGAGAACCAGTTGGCATATCCTGTACAGAAGTGCCAGGAAAGAGATTTCCAATATGGATACAACCAGATTCTTTCATGGTAGGTGTTTCTCATACCATTATGTGTTAATTAATGGCATCTTTTAAGCATTTTTAAACCTGGGGAGTCCTGCACTACTTAAACAACAACACTGTTACAAACTGAGATACAAATACAGTCCCAAGGAGGTGCTAAGTCAAGTGCTTTGGCAGAAACAAGTAAAGTACTCCTCATCTCAAGCTATTGTTCAAGTCTACCTGTGTGCTAAAGGACTACCATGCTACACCTGTAAATTTTGCTAATTTTCAATTTATACCTATTCATCGCAAACAAGATGCTGTAGCTCAAGTACACTTAGCAGAGAGGCAGTTAATCAGCTCTTGCTGAGCTATAGATTTTAATGCATCCAACTGAATTAAAATAGGAGTTTTCAGGGGAATAAACAAAAACATAATGCAGCAGTTTTGTTTGTTTGTCTTAAAGGAGTGAAAGCAGTAAACATATCAGATAAATCCTTAATTTCTTTTTTTTTTTTTTTTGGTATTCAGAAATTGTGCAGTGCTAAAATACCCAGACGTTTTAAAGGCTGTGGTCCTTTATTGTTACTTAAAACAAATGTATTTCCTGAATCTAAGTTAATGAAAGAAGTTAATAACAGCACACTGAAAAGCTTTGGGATTAGACACTGCACAAACCTAAGTGAATCTGCAAAGCTGAATTGGTTTGAATTGAAATAAATTCATTTGGTTGATCTATCTCACCTATTTGTTATTAGGAGACTTATTAGAAGCATAGATTGAATATTTTTAAATACATATAAAATATTGGCATCTTTGTAAAATGAGCCAGTTAATATTCAGATTTCCCAAATGATAATCTTCATATATACAGAGCATTTTCTAGATCTGTTTCTGTCTTTGCATTTGCAAGATGCGTCAGTTATTAAGAAGCAATGCTGTGAAAATGTAGTGAAATGGCTGTACAGTACTTGGAATGTATTTTGAAAACAGTAGCAGCCATTTTGAAATTTAATGATCTAAAACTATGGTGTTGGGTGGTGAAGCTGAAGAAGGAAATATCTAAAAAAGAAGTATTTTAACTTCTTTCAGTATTGTAAATGCTGTATTTTTCTGAGTTTTTATATTACAGGACCTTTTTCTTAATTAGGGAAAGACCTTTAAGAATGCTTGCTTCCATGTTTTCTTTAGTCTAGAGTTGCCTCTGTACATAAATGTAAATGCATAATGTACATACTTTGAACATTTTTTTGGCTCTGCAAGTGGACATTTATTAATGGTAGAAGAGAACAAATCTTGTTTATATTTTAGCTGCATTGTTTCTGTCTATTAGCAGTCACCTGTAAAGGAAAAATAATGTTGTGGGTTTTTTCCCCCTTCTATATTATATTTGAGAAGGTCTGAAGTTTTTAATATTTTAAGTTTTTTTTCTGGTTTTTTTTTTTTAACCTTAGAAATATCAGGAACGCTAGGTCTTGTCTTCTGTTTTTGTTCAAAGACTTCTTGGAGGACAAGATAATTGGGCTGGGAGCTTTCTCAAGTCTGTTTTGTGGTGTTAATCTTTAGGAAAGAGAGCTTTTCTCCCAGGTGTTTGTCAGGAGTTTGTTACATAGGTGTTGACAAAGTTTAAATAGTATGACTAATATTCCTTCCCTTTTAGTTGCTCAGGTTTCAGTTTCTTATCAGAGGGGTACCCGTGTTAGTCTGGATCTGTAAAAAGCAACAATATAGCACCTTATGGACTAAGGTCTTTGTCAGACGCATGTGGTGGAAATTTCCAGAGGCAGGTATAAATATGCAGGCCAGAATCAGTCTGGAGATAATGAGGTCAGTTCAATCAGGGAGGATGAGGCCCTCTTCTAGCAGTTGAGGTGTGAAAACCAAGGGAGGAGAAGTAGTTGGCTAGCCATTCACAGTCTTTGTTTAATCCTGAGGATTCTGGCCTGCATATTTATACCTGCCTCTGGAAATTTCTACCACATGCGTCTGACGAAGTGGGTATTCACCCACGAAAGCTTATGCTCCAATACTTCTGTTAGCCTATAAGGTGTCACAGGACACTTTGTTGCTTTTTTCAGTTTCTTGTGATGATAGGATCCCTCCAGTTTGCCAGTCACACTTAAAACCTCCAGCAAAAACCAGAGTAGATAAGACCTAGTATTTTTAATGTACAAAACAAGCAGAGATACAAATTTGCAGGCCTTAATGGGGGAAAGTTTTTGTTTTGAATGTCAATTATAAGTCTATTCAAAGAGGTGGGCTGACTCACTAGTTGTTTTAACTTGAGAAAAACAAATGGCAAAAAGTCATAGGTGGAGAGGAATAGGAGATTTTAAAAAGTAGTTCAACTCTAATAGTCTAGTTAAAAAGGATTATTTCTCTCTCAAATGTTTCCTTGCTTTTCCTGCTGACTCCTACTGCTTTTATGAGCATTATCCACTTTCTTTCTTGGCCAGACAGCAGCATGAGTTGTGAGGATGAATGACAGGTTTTCACTTCAAATATACTTTTCACCAGTCCAGTGACTTATGAACACATGTCCTCAATGTATCTTAGGGCCTATAGGTCAGTATTACCATATGACATACTGAGAATATCTACTAGCCATAAACTTAATTTTTATATTAATATTTAACTTTGTTATAATATTACATTTGTGCCAATATAGTTAAGATTGTGTCAGCACTTCCAGATAAACTTCCCAATTTTTCATTGTTTGATACTTTTTCCTTTTCTCCAGACTGAAAACCTTAGCAAGGAAATCACACACACATAATTTAACAAAATTGCAAAAATATTGGTTCTACTGTTTTTAAGAGGTAACATTGAGGGACAAAATGTTTTCTGGTGTCATGTCCTATCTTCTGCTAATGTACCAAAATTACATCTTAATGATTTTTTTAAAATATATACGTGATTGATTAATCTATCATGTTATGACTTTTTATATGTTTATTGTTTTATAAAAATTTCCAAGATATCAAATATTTTGAATCAGGGTGACATTTATTTATCTGTGTTCCAGTTAACTGAAATTCTTGGTTAACCAAAGGTAGGTTATGTGTCTCAGTAGGTATGTGCGCTGAGCAATTTTATCTTCTTTTTCCCAGTTTAACTTAAGTTTTAGATGTCTCTGAACTATTCAGGGGCAAAAAGGGTTGTGGGGGATTCTACTATAGTTTGTTTAATGTATTTTTTCATGATAAGTGCTAATAGCAGCAAAAGTATTCTTACAATCTAATGAGAAAAAATTGACCCACGTATAAAAGTGGATTTTCTCAAAATATCAGAATGGCTGTGATCCTTCAATTTAATAATAATAAACATTTATAATTCAATTTTTAAAAGATGGTTTTAATAAAAATTGTTAAATAATGTTTAAAAGATGAAACATATGGACAGAAACCAATAAATTTAAACTGAGACTGACACTTTCTCTTATTCATCTGATATGATGGAATCCCAACCTTTAATTTGGATTTCTTGCTTTGCCAGTTAGTGTCACAATATTTATCCTACATTAGTCTGGCTTTAAAGTAATTCTGATTTTTCTTAAAGAACATTGCATTAATTCTAGCTATATTTTACAGTTTGGTTGCTGATATTGTGGTGTTCAACTCTGCTTTCAATATGGAATCATTTCTTACATCTATTGGAAAATTTCTGAAGCTGATTCCTGACCACAGGCCTAAGGATCTGGAAAAAATAATCAGACCAAAGTGCCAAGTTCTTCACTTTCCAATCAGGTTTCCTGATGTGAGCAGGTCAGTACATTTGACTCCATTCTCCATATTATGTCATAACTTGTTTCAAATCTATCTAAACTGATAGCCCTTGCTGCTAAATTTTAACTGATTAGTTCAAGCATTGTTAATTAGGGAATTTGGTTCTATGTCACTGTGCTGCAAAATCCATTCATTTACAAAAGTATTTCAATAACCTAATGGTACTCACATTAGGACCTGATACTGCACCAATGAAATCAATAGGAGGTTTGCCAAGCAGGTCAATAGTTAGTACGTGTCATAGAAGGATAGTTTGATGTTAAGGAGAAACTACTTATTTTTGGCAAAGATAGAAGACATTATTTGACTAGATAATTCACCAATGGTAATTTATTAGGTTGTTTCATTTGGAAAAGCCATCTACGCTCTTTATTCAAACCTATATAAGTGTTTGTGTTGAGAAGGAGAAAAAAAATTCCAGAGAATAGTGACAGTGATTAATCTGTGATTGAGAAACTATATTTTCTTAGGTATGCTGTAGTGGGATTTCCCTTCCCCACCTCTGTGTTTTATTGCTTACAGGTAGGTGAAAAGAACTTCATTAATGTAGATCAGACTTGCATAATTTTGGTGTTAACTGCAGTTATAGTAGCTCTCCACTCTACCTCAGTTAGTACAAAGGACATTTTTTATTACCCTTACTGCAGAACCCATCTTTAAATTAGCAAAGGGTTGTGTTGTGTGGCTCAAAGGGAACATTCTGTAGATTCTTTTAACTTCTGATTAAACCTAACACAATTGTTTTTTTTTCTATCAGAAGGAACTCTCCTCCTCAACAGGAGCTTTGCTTCAATGGGGCTTACACTCGCTAGAGATAATCAGTTTGCAAAACTGTACTATGCTCCTAAAAATAACATGAAGGGGGTTCTGCATTTTTGCTGATAAGGATGGGAAACAGTGTAATGAAACTTAAATGGCTATGCAGGAGTTTGGGGTTTGATTTTATTTCAAGTTCCATTCTGTTTAAATATTCACACCTTAAACCTTCAACATGGACCAGCTAGCACATTACAAATAATTTCAAAGGATTTGTCTATTTGTGGAAGGTTTCGCTAAGGAAGAGTCATTTAACACTAAGACTAGGTTAGCAAATTTTGTTAACATGTATAGATTTGTTTTAAGGCTTAGAAAGGATAGCAGGATTCTAAAGCACTACACCAAGATTTGTAAACATGGATGCCTAAAGTTAAGCCTTTGAACCCAAATTTAGGCACTTACATCGCTGTGGCCTGATTTTCTGGAGTGCCATTGAGAGCTGTGGGTGCTTAGCACCTTTGAAAATTAGGGCATTTTCAATGGGATTTCTGCTCCTAAATCCTTTAAGTATTTTTAAAAATCCCACTATGAGTGCCTGACCTTGGGTATGCAGGCATAATAAATATATTGTTACAGATTACATTAACTTTTAATGTACATTATTTTTAATTAATAATTTTAATTGTTATTGAGTCTTGTGTTTCTGAGGAATGGCAGCTTTCTTACATTACAGATGTTACATTTGAAATTGAATCTAAAGGCTAGAATTTCAGCAATGTCTATAAATATTATTATGCATGTGCACATAACTGTATGCACACACAATTAATAGTTTGTTGACATGCCTATTAGAAAAACACATTTTAAAAAATCCATTCCATTTTTATATGAATAGAACCTGCTGATATATATTTTAATTTTCATTTAAATACTATATTTAGAAATGAGTTATAATTATGCTGTCTGGACAAAAACCAATATCATCATAAAAGACAGGAGCATTAAAATAAACTTTTCCATAACTTTGAATAAAGTTCTTGGGTTTGGGGGCTTTATCTGCATCCACTATTTGCCATTTCTTTACAAGATTATGTTTTAAATAATGTTGAATGCACCCATGGCAACTGAATACAGTTTATTAATTTAGACTGTATTATTACAGTGAAATCTAGATGAATGGAGATTGAAGAGAAAAAGGTTAAGAAATATTGTGGCCAAGCTAAGATTCATAAAGCAAGCTCTTAGCCCAGAGTTCTTTTTTGAGTTATTTTCAAATGGTAATTTGCTTTATCCAGACCAAACTCATACAGTGTAAGTAAGTGATTATTTGCATGACTGACAATCATTTGAATGCCTGCAGTCTTTTTAAAATGCATAATTTTGCCAAGATGTTGGAAAAAATATCTAGAAATTCTGACGGCAAAATTACCAAGGTGATTTTATCCCTTACATACACGTGTGTGTGTGTGTGTGTGTGTGTGTGAGAGAGAGAGAGAGAGAGAGAGAGAGAGAGAGAGAGAGAGATGCAATTTTTATTTGGCTATGTGGCAGAGATGTTCTGAAAACAAAAAAAGTCTTGTTAGCAATATGATTGTAATATGTAAAAGAGTCTTTATTTTAAGTTAATATTGTGATTATAGGACAAAATAAAAATACATTACTATACCATATTTGACCCTAGAACAGGGCCATGTGACTGCAGAATATAAAATTTCACTTGAGCAAATCCCATTATATTTTTATACGGTTATTAACCAAAGGTGCATGCACACCCTAAATGAGAGAAACTGCTACTCCAAATAGACATATTTAGACATGAAATGAAGGTATAGTCAAGAGTGCATTCTGATGCAGTAGAAAATGTAACAGAAAATACTCGGATTGATACAGAAACAAAACTTGAACGGTGTGAAATACTCCATTTTATATATGCATAATATTTGTTTAAAATAAGTTGTAAATGACCTTATTCTGCATTTAAGAACTGCTTTATCAACAAGCACAGCATCTTTAACAGTTATTTGAATTTTTTTAAAGATAATTAGTATAAGTGCACATCTTTGCTAATTATTGTTAGGATCAGGGATGAACTTAGGTTTGGCAGGACTCTGCAAAGTAAGATGTACAAAGCCACAGGATGTCTTTTCTAGCCAGAACATATGGAGTGGAGGCAGTTTCCCTCCTTTATCTTCAGTACACCAGTGTCTCTCCTCTGTGCCCCTTTCCAGTTTCCCTGAAGTCCTACCTCTCTGCATTACTTAAGCTCTTTCTGTCCTCTGTTCCTAAGGGGGAGGAAGAGGAACAGTTTCCCTCACTTATCTTCCTCTTGGAGTAAATCCCTGTCTCTCCTTTCCTCAGCTTGGGGACCCAAAAACTGTTAGAAAGATGCCTACTCTGACTTACTTCACAGGGATCTCTTCTGTCTGTTATCAGTGCTGTGGTCCCAGGAAAAGGGAATGAAGACAGAACAGATGAGGTCCTGTGATCACAGATCTGCTCCCTCTTCCTGAGCTAAAAATAGCTCTGGTCAGCTTTTCCTAGCAAAGTGATTAGACAGTAGTTCTTGTCAAACACTGGAAAGAGGAGGAAGGAGTCACTGATTTGGGAGTCTAGAACAGGAAATTGACGGACCCCATCCTTTTCCTAGTGGCTGTCTTCAGCTAGTTCTAACCACATGCATGTAGATTGGCTTCCATGTTCTGCTCTGTAGTGTTAGTACCAGCCCTGATATAATACTACTGTATCACTTACTTTTTAGTTGATATAGTTTTACAGTCTGATACAGTATGTATGTAAAAATAACTATCTTACAATAATTTTAAACTTACAAGACTGTCACTCCATTGTGCATAGGTATTACAAGGGATGCAGAACAGTAGGTGATTTTACATGCCATATGTGCTGCCATACTTTTGTACAACACAGTGAGTTAAATCCAGTGTGACTCAGAATTACCTTATAACGTCTTTTTTGTTTAACTCAGACTCTTAATTGTATTGTAACATAATATGTAGTATTAAATTTGTGGTTTTGCTATTTTTTTTTTCATTTTTAAAAATGAGGAAGGGGGGCACAGAAACAAAAATTGCCTTTTCAATAACATAATCTTTTTGTCCATGGACCTTCAAATGCAAGTAAACATAACTGGAAGAGTTTTGTAGGTTCTTTGCTGATACTTTGTATTGCTTGTCAACATTTTGATTTCTATTGGTCCATCTGCAGCCATACCACCTTCAGCTCACAAGCAAAGCAGGGTCAGACTAGGTCAGTTCTTGAATGGGAGACACTTTGGTATTAATTTAGATGAAATGTGCTATATAAATGTCAGTTACTATTAATGCTGCCCTAGCTGTAGTAAATCTTCATTATCATTTATAAATTTTTCAGAGCCATAGAAGAGCTATAATTATAGCTATAGAGCTATAGATAGTGTTTTACAAACATGTTTTAAGTTATATGTGTGTTCTAAAGAGATTACAATACAAGTTAGACAAAGGACAGATGGGATAACAGATTAAAAAAGAAGACATGAGAGGACTATTCTAGTAAGAGAAAACAAGAGATCTTTTCTTTGTCAACTTGGTAGTATCTTGTACTATATGCACTTGAAATTTGATGTGCTGAAAAAATAAAACTGTCAACAAACAGGGGAAGACTCATATCCACAAGTGATTAGACTTTCACAAGAGCTGGGTATGGAACCCGTTGCCACTAGAGTGTGTATTAAGTTGACATAAGATATGAAGCAGCCTAACAGCTTCTCTCTTATATTGGGGCTGCAGCTAGGGCCAAGGCAGCCACAACTGGCGCTCTGACTTTACCTTCACCTCACCCCCTGTGCAAGTAAATCTTGACATTTAAAGTTTACATCTACTGTGTTAAAAATCAGGCTATTATGCAATAAACATAATGGGTCAGATCCTGGAAATACACATGGCACAGGTTGTGAGGGAGATGGAAATGGGCACAAAGCTCAACTGTGCACTCTTGCAGTCCTCCGGCCATTGTGTGAAGGGTTGGTCACCTGGTGCAAATTACGATGGCGTTGGGCCACTCTGTCATATGCTGACTGTTAAGAGTAAGGGGTCAGAAATACAGCTGGGAACTGGCACATCTTAAGCGTGTTGCAGTCATTCCCCCTTTCTTTCAGTCGTTCCTCTTGTGCCAGCTACAGGGATGGAACATGATGTACTAGCTTCTACTCCAGTTTCTACATTTCCAGAGGATTACTTTTGCACTAGACTGATCCCCCTTGGGCCAGATATATCAGCTTCACAGCCAGAATCCTGTGGCAGTGAGTGGAGTACTAACAGCTCCCCCACAATGGAGATCTGGCTCAATAGTCTCACCTGTCCATTGAAACTTATTTGTATTGCAAAACTGTTTAAAGCTAATTTCTGTTTAGCTGTTCAGAAAAAAAAGTTTTGTTGACTTTTTTTTAACCTGTTGCAGAATTTTTCAGTTAAATGATATCATAGTAATCTTACAATAGCTCAGAAGGATACTTAAGCTGAATTCTTTGTGCAACCTAGTTTTTTATTATGCTGGGTACTACTCATGTTGCATACAACACATTCCCATAAAACCTGCATTTTGTATTTACAGAGAAATTTCTCTAGAGAGTTAAGGTCTTGTAAAACATTCTTGTTCTACAGCATAAACGAATTATTATACTCTGGGGCATTAAAAGTGAAGTGTACTGAAGAAAAGAATTTTTCATTAAAATGCAGTTTATATTGATAAAACAGATTACTAGCATTTGATGAAATGTGAAACTTGGATCTACCCATATCACTACATCACTAGTAGGTTTATTTTGGCAAGAGGGCTAGCATGTAATGTATATCAGGACCAATCATTATACACTACCTGTTAGTTTTTTATTAAATTAAATTGTCTTTCACTAAAGTAGTTGAAAAAATATGTACTCTATCTGTATACTGAAGTAGCAGAATGTAGTAACCAAGAATATTAGAAAATAAAAGCTGTCATGTTATCAGTTTTGGCACAGTCATTTATCAATCAGTATTTTAAACATTGACAAGTGGTAATTTAATAGGGAATGACCCTGTTGGCAAGAAGTTCTAATGACAGATGATGCAAACTCGTTTATTACTGTGGGGCTCTTCTGGCTTCTTACCTTTCTCAGTATCACAGCTCATACTTTCCAAGTCTGGGATGTGAGAAGCCACAAAGGCAAAACCTGTGGCCCCAGGCCTGTAACCACTCCCATCTAATCTGTTTCTTTCTTTAGTTTCAAATTTCCCTATAGTATGGTTAATAAGATCTGAAGTTTAGATACTGATTTAAACACCGTTTGATTTGTGAGTAACATTCATAATAATACTTCCCACTTGTATGCAGCAAAGTTTTTAGAAGTGTGTGTGTCTGTTGTTGTGGGGAGGGGGTTTGTTGTATTTTTGTTTTGTTTATTTTTTGTGGTTGACTCAGCTTTTGGTTGTACAACTTGAGACACTGTGTTCCTGGTTTCAGAGACAACTCATCTTTCAGTAATTTTGGCCAGCAGCACATTTCATCTGAGAACCTCAAAACACTTTACAATTGTTAACTAAGCACCCTTTATGGTGGGTAATTTATTTTTATCCCCATTTCAGAGATAGGGAAATTGATGCATCCAGAGTCAATGGCAGAGTCATGACTGGAACCCAGTTCTGTGACTCTCAGTTCTGTGCATATTCCCATGGTAACTCCTTTTGGAGTCGGGGATAGCCTACCTTGCTGTGATATATGTAAAGATTTGAAGTTGGGGACTTCATATTGAAGGAAATGACAACTGTGCTACCAGCTGACAGAGATGGCATTTTTAGTTCTCCTAAAATGCTCTATCAAAAATATAGCAGTTCAATATTCTTTGCTTTGAATAGTTTTTGTTCATTTTACTTGAACTTCTGTTATGTGAGAATTTATTTGCATATTTACATCTCACAATCTATGTCACCTTACCAGAGACATGATTGTGGACAGTATTGTATGAACTTTTTCAATTTAAACCTCTGTCTGGGCTTTCTATATCTTCCTATTTTAATTATGTCATTTGTTTTTCCTCCTGTCCTGGTGATCTTTCACAATAGAATGTTTTCTCTTCTTTTTCATGTTGGAATTTTGTTAATATCACTCCCATGGGGAATGATGTTGTAATTAGATTCAGTGCAGTTAAATCTATTTGGTTTTAAATTGTTACAGAGGGGCTTTAAGGTAAAACTGTTCCATCTTCTTGTCAGAATAGAACAGGAT
Source organism: Emys orbicularis (assembly GCF_028017835.1). NCBI lineage: Eukaryota > Metazoa > Chordata > Testudines > Emydidae > Emys > Emys orbicularis. The sequence continues at coordinate 23,304,737 of NC_088693.1, read as the reverse complement.
TACTAACTAAGGGTAGGATCCTGCAAGGTGCTGAGTACCCCCAACTTCCATTGCAATCATTCAGAGTTGAGAGAATTCAACACCCTGCACCATCAGTACTCTGGGTCAGGTGGACAAAGATACTAGATGTAAGTAAAGGCTGGGAATTAAGTGATGTAGTCAATTGGTGCATTAGCCAGACCACTGTGTTGAGAGCTCAGTTCAAACTCTTGCATGTCAGAAAATTCCCTGACCCCTAAGTTTTGTTTTTCAAAATTCTGCCAGTCAATATTTTTGAGCTATAAATATTTTTCATTGTAAAACTTTGAAGAATGAAAAAAAAAAAAAACCCTTTCACGTGTAAGTCGTGCTCATGAAATTCTAAGGAGAAGTGGGAAAGTAGCCATCTTTGGTTATTTTCTTTTCTGAGTTGTTAGGTGAGGAGAGTGCATGGATGGAGCAGAGAGTGAGAGAGCCTTATTGTTTAGATACTCCACCCACATTCTTTTTGGTTATGTAAGGGAAAAAGAAGAATGGGCAGGAGAGGAGGCTGCAGTAAGAACTAATGGGGATGAAAAAGGGGGCAGCGGGTCCAGCATTTGGAGATGCTTTCCTATGAATGAGAACCAGAGTTTGAGAAGCTATGTTAAATAAAAACAATGTGGGAATGAGGTGGCTTGCAGTATCAGTTAAGGGACTGTGGCAATGTGGGCACACCTTAAGAGCACTCAGAAGGAGATGTACTTGGCATTTACCCAATGAATGATAAAAACTATACTCCATCAAGAGAAGAGGGATGGAAGCACCATCAAGAAGAGAGTTAGATAGATCTCCTAACCTGGTCCTCGGTCATCTCACTGTTGTTAAATGTAAAGCAATAACGAGAAGAATACTGAGTCTGATATTTGCACTTTACACACATTGTGCTTCTGGATTGCAAATGAACAAAAAGTGTAATAAAATAATAATTATGAAGTGTGGTGGTAGCAGCAACAGTTAGCTCTCCCAGCCTGATCCCCAGTCAGGATTCCTACTGACTTTTTTTTAACGTGTAGCCAAAACGTTACTGGATGTGACCTGTGCAGGCTATTCACTGCATTCACAGATGATTAGCATATGAAAGTTTAATAATGAAGCATTAGGCAGGAGCAGCAGCACATAAGACATTCTGCAGATGTTTCAGATAATTAATTGCATTTTGGTGACATCCTATATGTATAATATGTAAAATGATTTTTTGGGAACCAGAAGGAAACATGGGGCACTCCAAGATGACCATTATGTACAACATAAAGAAATAGCCTGATGAAACTATTGTTCAGTTTTTAAAAATTAGGTATGGGATGAGGTGAAGTGATTTTGGCTTTGGCAAAAATTCAGTTATCGCCTTTGTTACACAAGGAAAAGCTTTTTGGGGTTTGGTTTTGGTTTTGCATTCACAGCTAGGGATATTGAATATTTTATACTTTGGACATTTCCCCTGCTCTGTTGTGACTCCCAAATGAAGTAATTCTCTTCTTTTCCCATTTAAATAATTCAAATGGAATACATTTTAAAATATGAAACCCCCAGCATTAACATACCAAAAGTACTTATAAAGGCATGCAGCAAACCAGCTTCAGCAGTAGAAAGATACATATAAAAGTAGTGATAAGGACACTCCAGAGTTTTATATCTATAAGCACCAAGTGGTTTGGATGGTAATTCAGGATCTATGAAGGCCCTGACTAAGTCCAATTGCCCCTCATGCCCACAGTTACGTTTTTACCAAAAGATCCTCATACTTCATCTTGTGTTGCCTCGATGCACCCTCATGAATGACAAGATAGTTCAGAGAACATCGTTCAGAACCTTACATCATTGTCTTCAATCTTTGAGTTCTGAGCACTGATGTCAGGTCCTGATACCAACCAGGAAAGTTGAATCAGACAGTATATTTACTCGTGAACTGTGATTTCCCTTAGAGAGTAGATACTGAAGAAAGAACTATATCTGTTTTCTGATGACAGGGTTTCACGCCTCAGTAGTAGATGTGTTCTCAACTCAGGGCATTTGGAAAACAAACTTTCTTCATATTCAGCGTACTCTGCATGTCTTCTTCCATCCCTCTAATCTTGTGGATCATGAGCAGAGCCAAGGAAAACACATTGTGTCTGCTTTTGATAATGTCTAACTAGGTGAGCAGATTATGGTGTGTAACATGTTACAAATGATACTAGAATCTGTGATCTTTCTAATCATTGTCCCTTACTACCTGTCAAGACTTGGCTTGCATGCAGGTGATATACCAGGATTTTGGCCTTTCAGGCAAGGTTCTTTCAACTTTGCTATCATCCAGAAAAAAAACGAGGCCTCTGTCATATACTAAAGGATGTAAGAAGAGTTGTACTTCTGGCTCTGACCCAGGTGAACGGGGTCTATTATCAAGTTTCTCCAAGACGCATTTGACAAAGGTCTGTTCCTTTTTCCCATCAGAATATAAATCATGTCTATGGGTGCTCTGTGAAGAGATTATATGGCTTTACCCTGTTGGCTCACCCTTCCAATTTGTAGTCTGATCTGATGCTGAGTTCACACACATGCTCCTCTTCAAACCTTTGGATTGTTTTATTTACAGTCCTGGAAGGTAGTGGTTCTAGTAGCTAAAAAGTACGGGTCTTTTCCTGTATCATTCCTGAGGGCCAAATTGTGGCCCAGCTTGTGTGGCTATGTAGGTGAATTGGTGGGGGGTGTAAAAATGTTCTGCCTGCCCCTGCATGAGTTACCCCTACTATGGGTAACCGTGCAGTAGCGAAAACAACCTGTCTAGGACTGCTGTGTCCTACCTCCCAACATGTGGGCCAGAAGCAGTGGGGTATGGGTAGAGCCCTGGCTCTGCCACACAATATACCTACCATCAGAGATGTACCAGTGTGTCAGGACAAGTGCAATGCACCAGGCATAGATCTGGTGCATTGTACGTACCCGTGGAGGCACTTGGAAATGGGAGGAAGATTGTGACTCCGAGAATTGAAAAAAAATGAAAAAGAGTGCTGCTCTTTGCTTGACGCTACTGGCAAAGTCACTAGCCTGCACTACTTCATTTATAACCCAGTCATTAGCTTTCACATCATCAAAGTGCATCCCTGTCTGTCTAATCTAGCTATGTAGCATGGCCTCCATTACCATATTATCTCACTGCCTTACCATATTTAACCCTCACCACATCCTTGAGCTAAAGAGTTAGTATTATCCCCATTTTATAGGTGAATAAATGATGCAGAAAGAGACTAAGGGCATGTCTACACGTACAGTGCTGCAGTGACCCAGCTGCATCAAGAGCTCTCCTGACGGCATAAAAAAAACACGGAGAAGCGCTTATGTTGGTGTAACTTATGTCCCTCAAGGGGGTGGTTTATTTATACCCCTGAATGACATAAATTCTGCCAACATAAGCTGTAGTGTAGATATAGCCTAAGTGAGACATCTGTGGCAGGGCAGGAAATTGAACCTGGTTTTCTTGAGTCCCAACCTAACTTCTAACACTACTCCAGAGCAGATAGAAGGAGATATTGATTTTTTTGGTCACATGGGGCTCTTAAAATCTACCTCCAACACACTGATAAATACATAAATTAATCCGGAATTAAAGAAACAACCCATCCCCACCCTCCTTCTGCCCTTTGAAAAACCTGTTCAGTCACCCTGTTCAAAGATTCTAAGCAGAGCTCTAATGTTTCTCAGTCTACTGTAGGCAAGTGGATTAGACATTGTACTACAGAGGCCTATAAGAAATGTTCATTTCACAGGGTTATTGCAGCCCATTGGGACTCACTCTTTTTCACACATTCAACAAACAGTGCAGGCTGAATATTTGGTTCTCTGTGGGCATTACCCTCAGGCACAACTTCTTGAGGGCCATGGTTTAGTCAAGATCCCTTCTGGACCTACTCCAGTTTACTTTTGCTAGCTGAAGCACTGAAGTTTGGATGACACTCCTCTTCTTAGGAGATAGTCCCTGTTGGAGTTGGAATGGGTTTCTTTTAACCTTACTCTCTTGATGAGTTTTAGTAGTGGCTAGCTTCTTATCACTGTGTGGAGGGGATTGCTTGCAAAATCTCATCAATCCGCACTGGAGACAGCTGAGTCACAGGGAGCTTTTTACCTGTGATCCAGTTTAAATGTTGCAGCCATCTGCCCTTCAGCAAAGTTTATCACAGTTACCTTGTTTCTTTGAGATCATTTATGTTGTCTGCTATCTAAATTTAAATTACCACTCTGGACTTATTAAACTTTATCTATGAGGAGGAGAAACAAAATATTTGACCCTCTTTAAGGTGCCAAAATTATGCTCCTGTTGGTTGTCAGTTGTCTGACAATCAGAGGAAGGACTGCATAACTTCAATGAGAATTTATGGCAACCAAGTCACAAAAATGAATTATTCGGTGAGAAATTCTCCTTTCTTTTCCCCCCCAGCAATACCTGATGGGAATCCCATAAAACTTACTGCATATTTGTGGCATCAAATAATATAACTTTAGGTTTTCAAAGTAGCTGAAATATTTTTAAAAGTATCCAATCCTGAAGTCACTTGTTCGTATGTATGTTAGTAACTTATTATTCTGTGAGCATCACTTCATTCTGGCTAGCAATAAGTCCTGTTCAGTCATTGTGCTGCATTGGAATGTTTAAAGCTGAAATGTGCGTTGGAATCTGTTTGTTTGCAGCAGATGATTTGCCTAAGCTTTGATGCGCAGTCACTTTCTGACATTTGTGTATTTCAGCAGTGAACAATGTAAACTCATTTTCTGAGCACTTTGATTACTTGCACATAGCAGTGCCCATGGCATGTGACAGAGAAGAGCACTCTATCCACTAATCAGATAGATATGCTTCAAGCGTATTTACACAAAATAATGAAAACAGCTGTTAGATACCTTTAAACTTGAGTGTGTTTTGTTATTAATCTACTAGCCCATACACATGACACTATAATTCTTCGCTCACTCAAGTTGCCTTTAATGACACAGTAATAAAACTGAGAGGGATGAAAGTAATGGAATTGTAGAATGTAATGCCTCAATTGTCTACAGTGTCTTCCTTTTTGCCAAAATAAACCACAATTAGGTCCATATGGTGTTTTGAAGTTTTCAAGCAATGACCCTAATAAAAAGTAATGAATTTCTGACAAAAGAAAGCATGGTGCTCTTTTAAGCAGATATCTTTGCTATTGATCTAGTTATGATTGCAGACTGATATGCTAATAGAAGAAGAAAGGTTCAACATGTCTGCTACAAGCACTTTCATTTGTGGTTTATTTTACTCATATGAAATTCAGATTGAAAAGGTAGAAACATGTTGTAATCCATTAGTTATTATTTCCTTTTTAAAGACTTATTATTTAAAGAAAACAAATGGATTTCTCTCAGAAATATGAGGCAGCTGTTAACTTGGAGGACGTCTTGCAAAGGGAATGACTAGGATGTGTTATGTGGGAATGTCAAATTTAACCTGCACATGGAGTGTCTTTTTTCAGAGTGGTAGCCATGTTAGTCTGCATCAGCAAAAAGAATGAGGAGTACTTGTGGCACCTTAGAGACTAACAAATTTATTTGAGCATAAGCTTTCGTGGGCTAAAGCCCACTTCATCAGATGCATGCGGTGGAAAATACTGTAGGAAGACATATATACATATAGAGAGAGAGAGAGTGGCTGTACTGGAAGTAGAGAAAGGGTACTCAAATACTATAGTGATGGAGGCTGACTTAGGTACAACCATCAAAAAGCAATGTGTGTGTCAATATTATTGCAATGAAGCAATAGTAGTATCAGAAATATAAGTAATCTAGTCTAATGGAGAGAGGAAAATGGGACCCCGAAGCAGAGAGATACAGAGATGCCTAAACCAGAGGGGATAGGGAGAGAGAAAAGAAATCATTGACTTGATGAACTCTAATTATTCCTTCAGATTTGTTGAGTAAATGAGAGTCCCACACCTGGACAGTTCTAAATGGCAGAGTTGGAGAAAACCTCCTTGATCATCTATTACTATTATTTAATAATTGATTATTTGTTTAATCTGAACAGTGTGCTTAGTGATGTACAAGTTACATTTTTTACAACCTAAAAGTGCACTCTGGATTGTCCTCTAAACAAAACCCTCATATTCATCTGCCTTTGGTCACCAGTAGGAATGGTGCCTCAGTGACCCTCCTTTGGCATATTATTCTATTTATCTGATTAACATTACTATTTTTCTTAATATTTTTCCTGTATTTTGATTGGGGAATAAAAACAAGATCCTAACAACCAATTTTTTATTAAAGTTTTCAGAGCTCTTTTGCAAGAGATGATGTTGATTAGAATCATAGAACTGGAAGGGACCTTGAGAGGTCATCTAGCTCAGTCCCCTGCACTCGTGGCAGAACTAAGTATTATCTAGACCATCCCTGACAGGTGTTTGTCACATCTGCTCTTAAAAATCTCCAGTGATGCAGATTCCGCAGTGATGCAGATTCTGGTGTCCTGGTCAAATTCCTATTTTATTTTCTGTCTACCAGAATTCCCCTGCAGTTTCATCCATAGATGGTATTTGCTTTTTGTCCTAAATTATTGAGAAGTGAGGCAGGGTATTGTTAAGCACTTGCTGCATTCCAGCATGGAGATGGCAGTCCAGTAGTGGGTGAAGTGATTTATGCAAACATGTGTATATTTCTACATCATAGGGTGGAAGAAATACATAATGTAGAAATATAAATAAAGTTAATAGAAATGTAAGTTACTTGTGCAGATGCATTGTTTCTGGTGCATGGTGTGCTCCAGTCTAAGCACTGCAGTCCTGCTCAGGAAAGGGCAGGCAATAAAATCACCGTATTCACCTTCTGGTCTTCCATTGGAGCATATTTAAAATCCACCAGCGGTTTCATACAACAGGATATGCTTAATCAACATATCTCCTATCCACCCTGGTCACGCACCTCTGTGGCCAGTGCTGCCCATGTTTTAGACAACAGTGGCCATCTATGGGCCCCCAATGGAAGTCTATTTATCCATTTTTGCTTCTACAGCCACCTCATTCTCTGAGTGGACTTTCAGTCTTGGGGACCCTGAACTTAGAGTTATGCTATTGGAAGTTAGCATAACCTTGGGCTGAGTAGCGCCTTATATCTAAACTAAATTTTCCCCTTTATTTATGTCTTTACTTCCTTTTATTCTGTTAAATACTCTCTTCTTCTCTTTACCTCTCACAGGTTTATGCTTGGTTATTCTATCTCTCTTAGTTAAAGAGAGACTTTATCCCTGGTGAGCTTGTAAACTTTAAAACATATCCTACTTTAACAACAAATCATTTACCTTTCATGTGTTTTTCCCTTTTATCTTTGCCTCTTGAGATAGCTGTCTCTCTCTAATATCTCTCTAATAGCCCATCTTCTTATATTTAGTTCTTCAGTGACGTTCTAATGAAAAATTTGTGCTATCACAATAATTGTAATGACAACAGACTGTGATATCTGGAGTATGGGTTGTGAGTGAGAAAATTCTTATTCCAGATGAAATTATTACTACATTTTTGAAAAGGCGTCTATTGTTCAAGTTTTAGTCAGTGTACTGAAATCCCTCTTTTTCATGACCTCTTCAGTGGAGATTCTCACTCTTTCTTTGTTAAATCACAACGTTAATTAAAACAAGTTAAGAACTGATGATGTGTAAAGTTTTGTTTTTAATACTAAAAACATTTGAATTATAGCCATGGGTACACAAAAAGGCATCTGAAAGTACTAATCTGTTTCTTTTCTTTTTTCCCCCCTCCCATTCCTATAGTTCAAATATGTCCAAATGAATTTTTTTCAATTAAAAAAAAAAAAAAAGTCCCAGGCTATGAACTTTATGCCAAATTTCAGATTGTAGCATGTTTTTATGGTTGAGTTAAAAAACCCTTGAGATAAGAGTGTATAATGAAAATATTGGCATGCTTTAACTATTAAATATGGGTCTGATCATGCAGTGAATGAGTGCTCATGTACTCAAGTCTTTTGCAGGCTCTGTCCCTACAGTGGCAAATTTAGCAAGGTTAAGAAGTGTTGGCTTCAAAATGTTAGGGCCCACTTCTGCAAACACTTATTTGAGTAGTCCAACTGATGTCAAATACTACTTACTTGTAATAGTTTTCAGGATCCAACTCCATTTTTGTAATAGACCAGTTGGAACTATTTCATGGAGGCTCCAGTTAATAAATACCTCTGAAGCACTTTGTGGCACTGGGAAGACTTGTAGGACCAAATTCTGGTACCATTGAAGTCAATGAAAATTTCACAAGAGTCTTCGGTGGCCCAGGATTTAGCCTTTAGACTGAAGAGCGACTAAATTGATTGATATTACTGATACATTTTGCCTCTTTATTATAATAAATAATGCTACAGAAGTGCCCAAAATATTAGATATTGTACTATTATTACTATAATAATTTACTGTTTATATTACAATAAAACCCAAAACGTGCCACGTTTCTAGACTCAGCAGAAATCACAATTCATCGCCTGAAGTGCTTATACTTTAAAAAGATAAGCCATGGATGAGGAGTGGGGAAAGGAATATAACATACAAGCAAGAGTATTTTTTGTTGCTTTGTTTGTTTAACATAATTTTGCATGATTAAAAATGCCAGATCTTACAAAGTATTATGCACATGAGTAACTTAACTCATGTAAGTAGTCTCACCATGCATACATGTTTGCAGGATTGAACCCTTACTGACCAGTTACTAATTGTCCTTCTACCTAGCTATTAATAGTTGGCTAACTTTCTGTAGTTCTATATGGAAATGGGTGGATGAAGGAGAGGAATATATTTTTAAATACTTTTTACAAAGGAAATACATTAATTATTTTATTCTTGTTTGAAAATTTTTATTTTAATGAATTTTTTTGGAACAAGTATCACAACTTTTTTTAAAAATAAATCAAAGTTCTTTTTTTTTAAGTGCCTTATTGCATGATGATCAAAGATGGTGATTTTTACCAGTAGATTAAGGAGACAAGTTTAAGAAAACATTTATTATACTATGATTTGAGAACATAACCAAGTTGTAGAGGTTACGTTCATAATAGCATGAACTAGTACAGCAACATTTTAGTAAATTGGTATATAAGCAAACATCTGTTGCAAGAATGTAGGAATGACATCATAAAGAATGTATGCAAAAAATAATTGAAAAAGAATGATGGAGAATTGCAGCATGCCTTTAAGTCTAAATTGATTTTTTCCTTCAGAGTGAAAGTGGGATTCTTGTGTAACATTTCAATACCATAAAGTATTTAACGTGTAATGTCCTATTAATGTACCTAAAAATTAGACTCCGGGTCATCCAATAAGAATAGTACTTACAGTAATACAGTATATGTAATATGCAATTATCTTGACAATAGTTTTATTTTTTCAACACTTTTGTCATAAAAGAGCAGTAAAATACAATGAATTTGATTCATTTTGTGTGTGTGAATCATTTAATAGGCCATTACATCTATTATATTAGCCTCCATTCTCCTTTCAGAGCTTTTCATTATAAGGCTGTCTTTAATAGAAAGAAGTTTAACCTTCCCTCCCAGATAGATTGAACCCCATAACAGTGTAAACATTCTCATTATAACATAAAATCCCCTTCCCCAAGGGCAGCACTATAATTATGTTGCAGTGTGTTGTACAAATGTTTCTCTTAAAAATGCTGTCTCATTCTTGTCCTCAAGTTTTTATCATTTTCATTATGAAGAGAATCAATAATACCTTTAAATTGTAATTTAATAAAATAAATATGATCTGATTATTTTTTAATTTTTGAAGTTATTTTAATCAAGTTTGAGAAGAAGTCATCAGTAAAATTGCTGTTGATTTATAAATAGGATAATTAGAGGCTTTCCTCCTAAGTACTGTTCACTGGCATTGTGGCTGTTTTTATTGCCTAGTCAAACCTCTTCATTCAATTTTAAAATTGCCTTTTGAATGAACTGCACTATGAGCTTGCCAAACAGTGTCACCATTAATACCTTACCTCCTCTATTTCATTGTCCAGTCTGTAAATGCACAATAAATTGTTTGATAAGGAGGTCAATGAGGTTGTACTAGTTTTTAAGTGAATTACAGCCAAACATTTCAGATTATGTCACACACTTATTGCTATTGTAGCTCTGTGTTTAAAAGATAGTGATACAGTGCTTGAGTAGTTCATTTTGTATGGTTACTTGAAGACTGTATACAAATCAAGATGGCTATGTTCTTCACCAAGCTGGCAATCTTTACATAAAAAACAGAGGGGGAAAACCACCTTATTAACTCAATTTAAAATTTTGTAATGCTTTCCTTCAACTAATTAGCTACATTTTCAGTGGTGAGATATACAATGCAGGTTCCATAGGGATGAGTTAGGACAACAATTTCTGAAGCTAGAAGAGTATTTTCAGACTTATTACTTTTTAAAGGATGCCAGAAGTATTCCAGGAGAGGCCTGAAGCCCATTTGTTACTAATATAAAACCACTCAGATTGCCAAAATAACAGGAGTACTTGTGGCACCTTAGAGACTAACAAATTTATTAGAGCATAAGCTTTCGTGGGCTACAACCCACTTCTTCGGATGCATATAGAGTGAAACATATATTGAGGAGATATATATACACACATACAGAGAGCATGCTCTAATAAATTTGTTAGTCTCTAAGGTGCCACAAGTACTCCTGTTATTTTTGCGGATACAGACTAACACGGCTGCTACTCTGAAACCTGTCAGATTGCCAGTGTTTTCTGATACTAGATAGCAATTACATTTCTGTGGGTGTGTAAACTCATTGAATTTGGAGTGTGTATGGAGAATTGTGTCAGTCTTAGGTACGTCTTGTTATAGGCATTGTTCCATTGGTTTCACTTATAATCCCCTAACTTTGATCTAGCTAGGGGAGGTTATGACTTCGGTATAGGCTTTTCTTTCCCCTATGCAGAATATGCAAGTATTTTTGAGATAGAAATTTAAAAGGCAAAAATAAGAAACTTTGTGCTTGTTGAGTCTAAAAGAAAGTCTGTTTGTGTGCATCTCTCCCTTTGTAACAGAAGGAATGTTTCTTATGTTTCTGTCTTCAGACAGTTGGCACACATTTCATCTCAGCAGCTGCTTTCTCTTAAAGTGCAGTAGAGTGTAGGACTGTAGTGACACTAGCATTAATACTTCACATTCTGCTATCATATGCTGTCACTGTGAAATATGGATCTAGGTTACATGTGTTTGCAGACTTTGTACTGCTGAATTATGAAAGCTGACTCCGTTGGAGGATTGTGTTGTATTCAGAGACTGTGAACTGAACAATAAATGAAGCAGTAAGGAACTTATAGTGATACATGGTATCCTACTTTTTTGGCCTATTTGAGCCTATAGCTTAAAAATGTAGAATTGCCAAATTAAATTTAATTTGCTGTCTTAAGAAGAGGTTTTTTAATAGGCATCTACATATTGCTGTCAAAAGGCACCTTTTACTGTCTGTAAGCTTTGTTTAAATAGTATTTTTATATCCCATTTTGGACTGTTATAAATTACTGCATTTCAGATTACTGCAATTTACTACAAAGTGAAAAACAGAAAATATCATTTTGGGAACAATTAATTATTTCATTTGCAGGAAACAAAATGTACCTATGAATATAGTTATACAATTTCAGATTGTCTAGATGTCACTGAATAACCATACAAGAGTGTGTACACACGCGCACACACTCTCTCTCTCGCACACGCACACACACACACACACACAAAAATTCTGGGCGTCACTGGTAGTTTTGCCCAGATTTCACCCATGATATCTAACCAATGAGTAACTAATGGCCAAACAAAATTGTACTGAAAGGGAAAATTTGAGAATATTTTAAAATTATTATGTAGGACAGTAATAATTTCTTGGAGTAATTACTTGGATGTAGCCCTTACTATAGGCTTCCTTGTGTACATTTTCATTACAGTGAGAATATTTTAGTAATGTACTAGTAAAAGTAAGTATTAACTGGAGTCCAACGTTCTATCAAAACATACAACAACTTGGAAAACCTAAATTCACTCAAATCTTATGGTTACTGTTCCTTGGATTAGCTGTGTCTTTGAGGCACTAATAGTTCCAGTCATAGAAGAAAGACCAACTTGCTGCTTTCACTGCATACTATGCATAAAAACTTCAGGCTATGTTTGTGGGCATCTAAGTACTAGGGAGAAAGAATTTGAACAGCATGCAGAAAATGTAGTCTCCATGTGAACACACTGTGTTCTCAGATCATTTATTTTCATGTATAACTTTTAATATTCATATATGGACAAGGAGGGAAGTAAAGATACAGAGCACACCCTATAATGTTAGACTGCTCCACTGGCAAATGGGCTTTAAGCCATACCTCCTTAGCGATTTTCAAGCAGCAGAACTGATATAGCGGGCATTGTTACGATGATGTTCTAATACTCGGCACAGTGCTCTTGTTGCAGTCATCATGAGATAAATGGCAAGACTTATTGAACTCATCTGCATTGTAACTGGTTACATACTGAATATTTTATTGCTTAGTGTATGTGCAGTGCCCAGATGGTAACCCTACACTCTTCTCATGTAGGCTAGGGGTACGCGGATTAACCTTTGGGTGAAGTAAATGGTGTCATGCTCCTATCACCTACTAATTTTGAGCTTTCTTTTTTTTAGTTATTTGGAACAGTGGTGTTTTACCCATATTAAGCAGCACTCTCTCTGCACATCAGAAGTGGCCCTCTTTCCCATAGCTACCTTTTACATTATCATCTTATTCTGTAGCCTCTTTTTAATTACAGCTAGGTGTCTGGTAAGTTTAAATATCTTTGTCAAGAAGTGTCCTAGACTACAAAACCATCAAATCAGATTTTGTAGTATAATAGTACATTGTTCAGTTGATTGTAAAGAGACAGAACATACCAACAATTTTAGCAACAGAATTTAACTTACAAGTTAAAGGCAATACCAACATGTTCCTCTTTGATTCCTAGCTATATATATAGTTAATCAACATGGTACCATTTTCTCTGTAACAGGCAGCAATATCAGTCTGTCCGTTTGTGCTTTTTCCCATGATATTCACCAATCAGCCTTTTTCATAAGGGCAACAATGTGTAGGAATTCTGTTCTAAGAAATTGAAGTTTTTCTTTAATAAATATAAAAAGAAATAGAGAAACCAAAAAAATTTGCTTAGAAACAAAGATTTGTTTGTGAAAGAAAGTGTTATATTCTGCATTTTCTGTTTAGTTAGAGTCTGCTTTTGTTTTTCATGGTGCTGATCAATTTGTGGCCATCATATCAAACCAAAAGAAGCGGGATGATTGTTGATGTTCTCATTTACAAAGCCACTTTGTAGTTCAGTATTTTTCTGTAACTTTGTAAATATAATGCTATCTTATTTAAAAAATCTTTAGATGGCATATGTCAGTAAAAACCAGCACCAGTTAGCTTATAATTGGATCTTGTTTTCAATGAATGGTTACCTGCCTTTTTAAATGGGAAACTGCAGTTGATCTGATAATTTTATAATCTCAAATGTATATATAAAGCATTGTATGAAAAATTTTTGCATAGCTGGGAAATGGATTTGATGATTCATAGGTATTTTTCATCTTTTGTTTATATTATTTTATTGTTAAATTACAACTACGTTTAAAATTATTAAATATAAAATTTAGCCATCACATACATGTCTGCAGATATGGTTTGTTAGGAAGGAAGTGTTTCTCAGTGTCTGGCTACAGGAGAAAGTCTGGAGACCTTTATAGTTAATTTCTATTTTTTTTTTTTTTATTTGTGGGGTATTTTTTTTATATCAATAATTGTTACATGTTTTCTACACACATTTTTATACTAGTAATTGAACTAACCTTAAAACCACCATGGAACGCTGTAGCACTTCTCTTGCTTCCAAGTACTGATTAACTGTTCTGGTGTCATAGAAATAGATTATGTGCTCAGTTGTGTCATTAATGCACGGCTCTGCATTGGGAGCAGTGTGGAAGCTCACCACTCCTTTGGAGACCATTGGGAGGTGGTTGCTAACACTAAATTAAATGAAATCTCCTGTGCAACTCCATTGCATGAGGGTCTGTCATTAAATGACAACACTACATATGCAGCATGCTGTACTACAAAATATTCCATATGTGCATCTGAGGTTTTGAAAGAATCTCCATTATGTCAAACTGTATTGTATTATTTGCTAAGAAATATGTTTCTTTACCGTGTGTTGTCTGGCCATGAAATAAGTAACCAAAATGCACAAGGGGAGAAACCAAAGATCTTAAAGTGTGGAAATCAGCAATTTTTTGTCCCACACAACTTTGCCAATTTTTAAATTGTTTAAATCATTAATATGGAAATATCTGAAATAATTAAACCACAATCTGCTTGTTCCCTTGTGTTGTTTACATTTGGACTCAGTTTCTGTGTCAGGTTTCAGCTTTAGTGATTTCCTGACTGAGAGCAAGACCTATGCGAGCCCCCTTCAGAACTGATTCCAGGGACAGGCAAACTCTACAGGTGCATGTGGCAACTTCTTGCCAGGCAAACACTGGAAATGAGAGTGATGGGAAGAAAATTTCCTTTTTTTAAATAGGAAGAAGACGAAAAGTGGTGCTCGTGGTAGGACCTTTGTAGGCACTGGGGGTAAACAATGAGAATCCCCTGAAAAGTCAGGAGAGAAACTAAAGAAAATGGTGTTATTCTGTAATTGCAAGGCTTCCTCTTATAAGTTAGGTAGGCTTGCATTGGCCGCCTTTGACATATGGGGCAGGAGGGAGCAGTAACTGCACATATTGAGGATCCCACTTGCTGTGCTATGGAACTAACAGAATTCTCACCTCCTTCCTGTGGGCCCTCTTCAGTCCCATCGAGCTTCAGCAGCTGGAGGGAGGAAGAGCAACAGGCATTCTGTCTAGCTCAGATGCCAGTTTAAATTGGGGAGGGAGGAGTTAAGAGACCACTGCTGCTGTTACTACATCCAACAGCAGCTGAGGTGCATGTATACCTGGCCCTTTACTATACAGGTTACTATGTCATACCTTTAAATGCCCCACAAACCAGAACGGTCATGGAGTGGGTGCTTTACCTTCCTAGTAGAAGATGTTTCCCTACCCTCCTTTGCTGCTCCCTGCCATGAGAAGGACCACATGTCCTACTAGTGCTGGATTACAGGACAAATTAAAGGCCTAACCTGGCCTTGATTTAACATAGGGTCAGGTTTTTATGCTGCTCCAGTGGTCTGTGGCCATCTCTAATAATCTCCCTGCTTGAATTGGTCATGCAATTATATGAAATTTGGAGACCCCACCCCAGCTCACCAGCCCACCCCTGTCCCTTACTAGGATAAGGCTCAAGATTTCTCTTAGCTTTCTACCAGCTTCCTAGTACAGCAGCTGGACGTCTATCTAGGGGCAGCAGCTGCTGTATACGGCTGCTGCTTCCCCTTGCCCTAGACGTCATCAAACAAGGCCAATGATTTGAAGTCAAAATAATTAAAAATGAAACTTTGTCTAAAAACTGGCTGCTAAATTGAAATTTAAAACCAAAAGAAAATAACGTATCTAAGGACTTTCAGAAACAGCAGAATAACTTAGATGAAATTTCTTGACTTCTGTGTATTTAAAATGTCAGCCTTAACAGTACATTAATGTAATCATTTTGCATAAATTACCTTTTAAAATAATTAAAGTAATTGCAAGAATCAGCAATACAACCAGAATAGCTTTAGGGCTTCATGTGAGAAGTACATTGGACTTTGGAGTACAGTTTGGTCACAAGACCAGATATAGCACTGATGTAAGCAGACAACATCTGCTGAATTTGGTTAATAAAATTCAATGAGTAGCATAACTGGGGCCAAGCAGAGAGGCTAGAAATGCTGGTGAGCCCCCGTCTAAAGGCAAGATGGAAGAAGCAGCAGTAGGAAAGAGTCTTAGATTTTGTCACATGAGAAAACTAATGAAAAATTAAGAGAGGGATTGAGCTTCCATAATTAGGAAGTTCGGTTCAAATTTGGATAGTTATATGAGTGGACTTTCTGACCTAGCTGAAATTTTGGCATTGTTAGTTGTTAACAGGTGGCAATACATACTAGTGTAGGCAAGTGTAGGGACCAAGATTTGGTCCTATGAAAAGTCCCTTTTTTCACTACTCGGATGCCACAGAAGGAACGTTAGAACTGCCCTGAACATATAGCATATAAGAATTCCCTCAGGGTATAAAACTCACGTAAAGCTTGTTTAGCTGGCTGTACACCATCTGCGTCTGGCCCCATTCACATGTAGGGAACCTGCTATGGACAGGAGGGTGTGTGACAGGATATTGATTCATTCTGTTGATATTCACTACCATATTCACCACCACCGTTCATTCTGTTGATATTCACCAGCACCTGTTATCACCAAGGAGATTCACCGGTAGATAAACCAGCAGCCAGCTGCCTGTGGGATAAAAAAGTGTGTGTCTGGAAAGTGGCATAATACCACCTTTGCCCCCAACAAGCTTGCTGAGCAGAGTTCTGAAGTCCCTGAGGATCTCAGTGTAAATATATTGAGGCCATGTTTTCCAGTAAATTAAAAGTGGTTGCTCTAAATTGATGTGACTTGAAAGAATGAACTGAAACTATTATACATGTAAGACTATTTCTGGGCATTGTTAGAAATAAATGTGCTTGGTTCTCATATCCCCCTTTAATCAGGATTTTTAAACCATCACCAAGGTATGGTCCTAGGGCAGCCAAAGCCAAAGACTGAATTTGTCCCAGCTAACTTGTAACCTCCTAGATATTTTGAAAATATATTGGGTAGTTTCCCTCCAGATGACCCATTAAGATGAAGACTGTTCTGGGAGAAGGTCCAAAATCATCTCAGATGTGTAGGTTTTGGAGACTATTCAAAAGGGCTGTTCCATGGAATTTGAGTCTACCAAGGTCAAATCAGTTTATTTAAGCAATGTTTATCAGCAAACTGCATAAAAAGAAGAAAATCCTTTTCTTTAGTCCCCAGTGTTTTATACAGCAGCTATTACTCCAACATAGCAGTCAGAAGAGCATATATTTCTTCTGTTTTCCAGAGTAATCGTAGATGGTCACAGTGGTTAATCAGAAAGGTTTATTTAAAACAACAAAACATGTAAACCACATAAGGACATTTTTTGCACGGAGACCAGTGTCTTATACATGTATCTTTATTAAGTCTATTTCAAAGAGACAATCTGAGGCCATCAAATTTTCTAGTTCTAGGGTAGATTACACCTGCTGTTAGATCAAATGACATGACTTTAAACTAAGAACATTCACAAAGTAACTCAGAATCACATTTTCTCATTTAAAGCCAGCAGGACATCCCATCATGCCTACCTTTTAATTAGATGATGTTTTGATCAGCATTCCCATTCATTAATGATCAATTCTTTCGTTTCAAGTCAGAGCAGTATTTAGTCTTCAAATAGAAGTTCATGTTATGGACACTACTATGTCCAACAAGAATTCTTTATTTTTGCTTTTTTTATAAAAATTTCTAATAAACAGAAAACATGACATTTATAATATTAAAACAGAGGTTCTTTTCTAGGCCAACTAAATGAAATACATTAAACATGCTAAAATATTTTAATTTATTACAATAGTTTGAAAGATTCTATAGTTCTGATAAACAAGCACCTGATCCTGATAGGTATTGATTTTTGTGGATAGTGGATGCTGCTTAGCTGCTATCTGGACCAAGTCCTTAATAGATGCCTACTTCTTGAAGCAACTGCAGTTGAGTTACAGTTATTACATACGTAAGTCTTCCAAATAGAGAAATAGTTTTGTGCTTCGTTTAGAGAACAGGGTTTGTTTGTTTTTTAAACAATTAATTGACCAACCAATGGGACAATTTTTTGGTGGGGAATTCTGACTCAATTTGTTGCTTAATGTAATCTAGTACAGAAAGCTTGACTGTTGTAAATGGTTTATTCCGGGTAATCAATATTTCATGGAATTTATTTTGCTCTTTTTGTTTGTTTACTAGATCATGGCCCAGATCGTCAGCTAGCTCCATTGAAGTCAGTTATACCAGTTTACAATCGGTTAAGGTTCTGGCTCCTTATTTCCAGTTCACTACAGTTGGTCCAACACTAGCTATCTACAGATTTAATATTCATTTTTGAGCAATTGAAAAGATTTTTAGTAACTTCCCGATCTCCTCTGTCCCATATATTAGTGTTATCAGTGCCGAATAGTCACAATAAAAGGGTGAGTTGTATAATTTTACCGAGTCATTTCAGAGTAAGACTTCTGCATTGGGTCCAAACATTTGGAATATAGGACTTTCCCAGAAGCAATGATAAAATCTGACTCTTTCTGAATGGCATTTAGGAAAAACTGGTGACATGCATATTTCACACAAGGACTGTCCAAGAGTCAAGAAGCTTTAAATCCTTTGTAAAACTTAGAAGACCAACCACTTTTTCTTTAAGAAGCCTAATTCCACAAATTAGAGGTCAAGTGAGGACACACTTTTTGTCCAGTGGGTCTTCATTTGTAGTACTTATCTCTCGTATGTGAATAGGGGCCTTAAAGAAGACTCTCAAAGAATTTTTAAAGAACTGGATTTTGTTTCTTTTCCTTATTATTTATTTATTTTAAATATGTCCTGAAAGATTGGAGGTGGGGGAGGAAAAGGGGTTGTGTTTGTTTAATGTATTCTTTTATCTGCCTTTTTTACCTTAGAAACTTCATGAATGTCAAGACTGATCTTTGGTTTTGCTGGAGGATCTGCTAGATGTGTCAGAGCATGTTTATTTTGAACTTTCACATTGTAATTGAAAGAGTTGTTGAAACTAACAGAGATGTTCTTTATCCAACATGTTAATTAGTCATGGAAGCTGAATAGCAAAACAATCAGAGTTTTAAGTAGTTTGACTCAAGCTCTCTTCCTACCTCATTTCCTCAGCTTTCATATTCTTCATCCTTGTGATGGGGGAAAACTGGCATAGCAGCAGCACTGCTGAGAAGGATCTGGGAATTGTGGATCACAACCTCAGCAATGCAGTGCTATTGCTAAAAAAGTAAATGCAATTTTAGGTTGCATTAACAGAGGCATAGCATTCAAGTCACGGGAGATGATAGTACCAGAGTGAAGAGCAGAGAACTCCAGGATATCCACTGGGACCTTACCATGCAGGTCTCATTTATCTAGAAAGCACGTAGATGCTGCGGTAATGGGTGCTACAGAAAACCCTATGATAGATAAACATAGTCAACCAGAGTTAACAGTATTTTTATTACATTATTTTATTTTTAGACCATTAATAATAATAATGCATATACCACTGGGTGTATATGAAATGGTCAGACTATACAGGGTGGGTTTTTCTTTTTTTCAAAATCACTCTTGTTCCATTTTCTTTAATTGCAGAAGAATGTTGGAAAATATTTGAAATCATTTTCATATAAATATTTTTATTAAAACATCAATATAAAAATTAGAATATATTCTGA
>NC_088693.1:23242742-23282742 GCF_028017835.1 Emys orbicularis | reverse complement strand
ATGTCCCACTTACTAAATATTTAGTTTTTCTTTTATCTACAGTCATTATTTTATGTGAAATTCGCAGGTTATTTAGCAAGCATTACAAAAAAATGTTACTTTAAATTATCTCTTGTCTAACTAACTTGATTTCATTTTACTTGCGTTGTATTTAAATTTCTATTGAAAAGTTTAGTCAGAATCACTGGGCGAATTATGCCCCTTAAAATAATTTTCTTTTCACTTCATACTTAGGATGCAAATACAACATTTAGACGCTCAAACTGATGTTAATTGGTATCTAATAAATATATCCCTTATTCTGTTTGATTAACATATGACATTTAGACTATGTTTCTAATTATATATTGACTAGCTGTGGTACGCTTGATCTACCATACTACTCATGGGTCTCCGTCATACCAGTAGTGCAACAAATAACTCTTTTCTATAAGCCTGATCCAAAGCCCAGTCAAGTCAATGGATAGACTTCCTTTGATGTCAACCTTTGAATCAGGCACTAATGGAACTTGAGGCTTGGATGAGATCTGGCTGGCTGTGCTTTAATCTAGAGAAGACTGAGATAATGTCAATAGGGGAAGGAGCTAGAAGTCAGTTGGTTTCTATTTCCACCCACTAGCTGCATGACCTTGGGCAAGTTACTACCTCAGTTTCCTCATGTGTAAAATGGGGCTAATAAGTCTTGTAATTTGGTCCTGCTTTGAGCGGGGGGTTGGACTAGATGACCTCCTGAGGTCCCTTCCAACCCGAATCTTCTGTGATTCTGTGATTCATATGTCTATTATATAAAATAGCAAACTAAAGTACCTTTAAAAAGATGGCCCATGAATTTAGAAAAATGATTTCTCCCTTCATATTAAAACTGTAAATGAAGAAAGTAAGTTGTCAAAATACACTTATATAATTCCATCTTTGTAAATTGCATATTTTATGTGGAAATGTGAACTACTACATATTATCTCTTTTGGAAAGAGTTTTTGCTACAAGAAGAATAATGGCAGCATACTCAGCAGGCTGCAGTTGGATGAGATAGCATGCTTGCAGCATTTCTTTGCAGCATAATTGCAGCATCAATGAACCATGAATTCAGCCTAATTAACATAACTGGAACCACTGCAATCATGCTGCCATTCAATTTACTTTTTGAACATTCTGGTGAAGCATCACGGTTACACTATTTGTTGTTGAAATGCCATAGAGTACTATCTACTTACTGCTTCTCTGGCACTGTCCTGCTGTATTTATATTGTTTAAAGGTAACCCAAGAACTTTGGTGATGGAAGATCATTGGTCATTTATTTCCAATAATTTTGTATTAATCTTCATGCAGAAAGTAATTAAACACATTCATATGATGCAAAACTCAGGGAACAAATGCACGGAAGACTTGCAGTCTCAAGGATAGATATAGACTCTACATTTTAATAAATTACTTTTAAGGCAAATAACTCCATGTTTGTAAAAAATAGTAGTATTTATTTAAGAAGTTTTTTCAAAATAGTATTTTCTGTGATGCTGTTTTAAACATTTATTTGATAACTTGTCTCAGAGATACTTTTATACAAAAGATTTGCATTCCGTATTTTTAAAGTGTGCTAGTCAATAAAAATCTTCTTGTAGTTATCATTTGTTTTAGTGTAGCACTCATATATAGCTCTAGGCACTGTACAAATACATAGTAAGTGTCAGTCCCCTGCCTCAAAGAGCTTGCAATCTAAATACGCAAGGCAAATAGAGGGTGGGAGGGGAAATAGAAGCAAAGAGAGGTGAAATTATTTGCTTGAAGATGCACAGCAGGTCAGTGGCAGGGTTGGAAATAGAATGCTGATCTTCTTAGTCCACTCCACTCCACTTTCCTATGCACTCTAGACCATGCTGCCTTTCTACTCACTGTATGTGGGATTAGTTACCTTCTATATGGTAGGCATAGCTTTCTGTCTTGTTTATATTCTTGCACTACACCTATTATGGTGTGTGAGCACCTTCTAAAAGTATTCAAGATCAATGATATCAACAACATTTCTTTTTCATTCATCTCCCCACAACTTTGGGGAGTGAGTTACATATTTTCACCCTTATTGCCATGCTAAACAATTATGAATTACTTTGTGGGAAAGCAAGTTCAAATCAGTGAGTTTTGCATTTGAATCTGGAAGTGGTAAGATTTGAGGTCATTCTTGGTTATTTCTAGAATTAATTCCACAATCTCAGGGTTGGCTGCTCAGAAAGCCACGTCTACTGCATACACAAGCCTGACCCTTGAAATAAACAATTCCGTTTTCTCTGAAGAGTGGAGCTGTTGAGATCCCAGAGGGTGAGACAATCGTTTAGGTATCATGGGCTCAGTCCATTGAGGACTAAATATTATAAACTTGATCAGGTATTAAACTGGCTGTCAGTGAAGTGAGTGGGTGTATAGAAGTAATGTATTCTTGGTATCTCACATTGCTGTGAAAGTGTGTTGCTGCATTCTACATAAGTTGCAGCTTTTCCAGGGCTAATGCTTTCAAGCTAAGATGTATTGTATTGCAGTAATTGAATCTGGAAGTAATGAAAGGCATGTATGATTGAGGTTAGGTCATCATTGAAGAGGATGGGGAATTCTTCTATCAAGCGGCTGATGACAGAAAGCATTTTTTGCAGCTGATGCTGTCTGACAATCCAGTGTCAGTGAGTAGTCTAGAAGGACTTCTGGTTTGCAGACTAGATGTCATTTGAAGGAAAAGGAGGAAAGTTCTTCATAGTGTTTCCCTCTAAGAGGATAATCTCCATCTTCCCTGGGTGTAGCTTCAGCTGTTTCTTCTTCATCTACATGTTGATATCAGTCAGCTCTATGATGTAATAACTCCCAGGCTCTGCAACTCCCCAGTTCATTGAATTGCTGCTGTTATCACTGAATATATCTACTTCAGGAATATAATTGTTAAACTTCTCACTCCGAGCATTTAAGTGCTTAATTTAGCTATTGGATCTCTTGAAATTGAGGTAAGTCATAGCTGGAACCGAGATGCCTGCCATTCTTGATCTTTCCTTCAGTTAGCATTGAATGAACTGCTCTCTCAGATCTCTGCTCTAGTAAGGGTAGAATCTCCTGTCAGAGCTCTTTGCTTCAATTGTATAGGAGAGATAGGGAAGTCTCTCTGTGGGAAGGAACCCAATTTCGTCCTCTGAAAGTGATTATGCAAAATGGCACTTCATAAAGGAGTAGGCTGTGCGTTCTGGAGGCAAGTCCATTGGAGGGATATGAGTATCATGGTGTGCAGCCCTGCATGTAAGAATGGGTGTTTCACATGGGGAGCCTGTAAGCAAGGGTGTTTCAAGTCAAGAGTCATCATGCGTCTCAAGGGAGCAAACACAGTAGGGTTAATGTCTCAGGGTAGCTGGATGCAAAAAGATGAGGACGTCTGGGAGAAGCCCAAAGTAGAGTACCGAGGGAAGAGTGGTCCACCTGTGACCTTCTCCAATAATCTTGCAATCTCCCAATAACCATTCTGCCATGTCTGGAAAAAGCAATGGAAACTCACCACCAATAGCTTCCTTCCAGCCTCCTTTAGAAATATTCATTTATTTCTGTTTACTGGTATCTTACATGATACTTTTAAACTAAGTGATTATAGGTATCTATTGAAAATATCTTGCTTTTTTAAAACAAAGTTAATATAAAAACTTCTTGCTAGTATATGAATTTCATATAGTTAGTCTGATACTGATAGGATCCGGGTTTTTTCTACTGGGAAATCATATAGAAATAGAAAATGCATTGTATGCAGAACTTGAACATCATGGTTTTCAATGAGAGTAAGACAGAATACAGAGGAAACTTCTCTAACTTAAACCACTGCTTCTGATGTAAATGCCTATGTGACCTTTCTTATATATGTTTTTTTTATAAGTATGTAGTATAGCCTTGAATTCTTTGCATACTTAAAATTAAAATACACAGATATTCTATGAAACGTCAGATATTCACAGTAATATAATTGTAGTAATAGTGACATAAGCATTCTAGGCTGTGGTTCAAGAGATCATGAATTCCCACTGATGTTCAGAGAAGCCTTAGGGACTAAGGTGGCTAAATACCATTGACGGTCAATGAGATTTAGGAACTTAATTTTCTTATACTCCTTTGAAAATCCCAACCTGAGTCCCCATCAAGTACTGACATTGCAAAGTAGGGGAGCACTGAACTGTTAACACTCAGGTTTTCAACACTGCCTAAGGGATTTGAATGCCAAGTTCCCCATAATGTAATGGGAATTGGGTATCAAAATCCCTTTGGGGTCTTAGAAAAATCTCAGTCTAAGATATTAAACCCTAGGCTTCACTTCACTAATTCTGGACTTGAATATTGTAGAGAGAGAACAAGAACTACCTGGGGTGGAGGCAGTTTCTTCGGTCTTATTTTTCTCATCTTACCACTAGTAGGCTCTTTTCCCATGAAGTTTCTGTCACTACCATTCTTTTCACCTTTATCCCTATTTAAAAAGGAAAAAAAATAACATTGTCACAGAACTTCATTCATTAGGGGGTGTCTGCACATCCCTAAGATTAACACTGCTTCTGGCCTATCTCTAATGGAAGTTCAGGGGAGAGTTAAATCTTTAGCAGTTTTGGGGAAAATATAGTTTAGGAGCCACAGATTGGCCATCATCTCCTTCTTTCTATGTAAAAGGGTTTAATATATTGTGGACAATTGTTCTGTGCTCCATTTGTATCTAAAGTACTTAAGTGGCCTCCATCACTGTAGTATCTGGGTGTCTCCCAATCTTTAATATATTTATCCTCACTATACCTCAGTGAGGAAGGGAAATACTGTTATCCCAGTTTTACAGTTGGGGAACTGAGGCACAGAGAGGCTAAATCATTTGCCCAAGGTCACAATGGTCACACTGTGGCAGAGCATGGAATTAAACCCAAGCCTCCCAAGATCTAGGATTCTGCCCTAACCTGCACCATCCTTTCTCTTTAATGCAGGTCTTGTCACTGAGCTTACCAGTACAGTGCCTTATTATTCTGGGGAGCACTTTGTACTGAATTTATAAAACCAAGCTCTCTTTTATTCTAATATGTGACATGCCTATCAAAAATAGAGTAAATACAATGCATCCCAATACACATGTTAAATTATGCAAGAAATACAGTGCTGTAACTCTAGTAGTGTAGTGGCCTCATGGGACATGCTATAGGATTTTGCAGGGCCCCAAGGACCCACAAAATTCCATTGGGCGTTTTGAATTCACTTCTCAGAAGAATCAAGTCCTCATGGTCTGTTAAAAAGCTTTGAAGTTTCATTTTCTCTGCAAGGATATGTTTGAACATTTGCTTTGTCTAGGTACTGTATATTTTCACATTCAAAAACCACTTTAAATCAGCTAATGGAAATGCAGGCCCAGTGACTACTATCCCAAGCAAGGCCCTGTTTCCAGAAGACACTTAAACTCATGTGCAACTGTAAGCATGTGAATATTCCCATTGACATCAAAGCCAATGAGACAGCGCACATTCTTTAAATTATGCATGTGCCTAAGTCCCTTCCTAAATTGGGGACCAAGAGCATATCAGAGGATTGAGGGGGAAGCATTCAAGCACGCTGGGGTTCAGAGAAGAGAATGGCTCATGAGTTGCCTCTCTTTCTGGGCTCATGATTTTTTGAGTTACTGAATTAGCCCAAGAATTTGCTTCAATACCTAAGGCTGGTCCTTGGGAATTGCTCCTGCTGAGGAACCTATCCAAAAAGCCTTTAGGAACTGATAGCAGAAGTGTGGCTCCTGTGGTACCGGGAGCAATAAATCCATCATAAATTGAATATGATGTTTCAGCTGTGTATTTTAAATAATTAAATGTAGCTACAATTAATATGTAGACATGACTGAATTTTCGTCATCATTATTAGCCCTGATTTCTGTGTTTTAAGGCATGATATTGCAACATTTAAATCAGTGGAGTTTTGTCATTGACTTCAACAAGCTCAGGATCAAGAACTTAAATTGTCAATGGGTCGAAACTTACCAAATGGCTTGTCAGCCAGGATCTATATTTTATTTAGCTAAAATTATTTTGAAAAGGCTAATTTTTAATTACATAGCTTAATTTGGACCTGATCTCTTGCCTTTTTGAAAATTGTAACTTAAAAATATTTTAAATTAACAGAACAAATTTTCATAAATGGTCCATAATGGGGACTAATACCCATGTTTTTTATTTTTGTTTTTATTTAATCAATCTATACGTACAAATCATCTGTGTATCTCATGTGCACACAGTATACTGCAGGTCCTGTTACCATTGCTGAATGACATAAAGGAAACAAAGGGGAAAAAAACAGTTTTATTCTTGTTGTTTTAGTGGTGACTCTCTTTCATTACTCTCCTTAAGCAGTCTACAATGTCTGCTAGATAGTTTAGAAAGCCCTACTTTGTTTTACTTTTCTTCTGGGTTTTATCTGTTCATCTATACATTCTTCTATCAAAAAGTTTTATTTTCTGTCCAAGACTCTTTAGTAATAAACTTTCCAAAGTTAGGGATCAAGCTCAGGAGTAGTTGTTGCTGAGAAAGGGTTTAAGGAAGTGGAAAGGGTAGCTAGGTTGGTGGGTTGTTGTAAGACGGTGCCTGGAAATGAACTGTTTAGAAAGAAAGATAGAGGAAGCAGTGCCAATTAAAGATACCTAAAAAAGGTTATGATAGGCATCCAAACTATGTGGATGGGTGATCAGAGCTTTTCAGAACCTTATTGGTGATCTGAGTCAGGCATCTACTGAATGTAAATGTACAGAAGATTATTGACTGCCCATACATTGCAAGTAAAATAAAGTCAAGTTTGTTACTGACTACAGTAACTAAGAAATGATAGAGCAAAATGTTTTGAGGGTAGTTTGAAATTGTGTTTCAAGTTTAATGTACTGCAAAACAACACATTTGAATAGTTGCCTGATGTGGTAGAAATACAGAATAACTGTTCTGTTGTAGGATGCAAGAAAGAAAATAATCATTTTTTTGGAGAACAAATATTTTATTCTTTGCTAATGGGTGCAAATTCGGATGAATCTCATACTCTGAAAATTTAAGTGTCAGAAATAATTAATCTAAAAGTGTGAAGGGAATAAATTGCAATCAGAAATTAAGAACTTTTTCTCACTACTATGTGCAAAGATATCATTTTATGACCACTTATATTTAGTTTTCAAGTACTACTTTTTATCTGTAGTTCCCCCATTCTTTTCACTGATGATGAGAGTGAAAACAACCTCTCAAATAATTTTTAGAACTTTACGTATCATTACCTTTACTTTTCTCTCTAGTTTGATATACTTTGTCATACTGATACTGAATTGATAGCATTGCCCACATTATCAGTTGCTTACATCATTAATTGTCCATAACAGACGTAGGCCAACATTTTCAAATTTAGTTACATAAAGTTAGATTTATTTTGGGTGGGTTTTTTTAGTATATTTTGTTCCCTTTCTTTAAATACCACCATCTAGCGCTCAAGAATAAACTGAGACTATTGCTGTTTTTATGCTGCTTTTTCTTTTTTCTTTTCCCAAGTACCTAAGCATGGCATTGTTTAACCAGCCCTCTGTTAAACCAGAAGATTTACTTCTCTGGTTTACAATATATTCAGAGTTGTGAATAGGCTTGTGTTTGTATTCAGATGATATTTGTATATGGATTTTTTTTGTTGTTGTTCGGGGAATATTTGGATTTGGAAAACATCTAATGGACATAATGGGGTAAAACATAAATTATGATGAGAAGGGGAGTGAGGACAAACTTTTAATTTTTAAAATTATTTTATTATGAATTGATGTAATTTATTTTTATTATTATTTATCATGTGTATTGCAGTAGCACATAAGGAGCCCAGTCTTGGATCAGTCCCTGTTGTGCTAGGCCCTGTACAAACTCACCAACAGAAAGATGGGTAGAAGGGTCTTAAGGGGTTTGAAAGCTGGCAGTGAGCTGGCTTTGCGGATGTTTATAAGGACCTCCTCATATGCATCTTCATGAAGTAATTTTGATAGAGATAACAAAGGCAGCCCTAGGTGGACAGGACAGAGTACCAAATAGGAATGGCTGAAAGATAAGACAGCAGTGTATTGACTGGCAGCTGGAGTTCAGTGCATACCACAGCAACATCCCAGCTCAGAGCTGGCTGGAGATACCTCTTGTGTGGGTAAGGGCAGAAGCCTGCTGAGTTTTTGAGGCAGCTGGGCCAGATTATCTGTTCTGATTTGTGTTGGACTGTTTAGGTTTTGAAAATTAAATCCATTCCTAATGAAAGAAACTGAAATTATGCTATTGTTGGGAACTGTATTTGATGTAATGGCTTGCAAGTCGACTTTAGTCACTTACACTGCCCTGAAATGAGGCTATGCAATAACCATATGATTAAAGCAACAGAGGGTCCTGTGGCACCTTTAAGACTAACAGAAGTATTGGGAGCATAAGCTTTCGTGGGTAAGAACCTCACTTCTTCAGATGCATCTGAAGAAGTAAGGTTCTTACCCACGAAAGCTTATGCTCCCAATACTTCTGTTAGTCTTAAAGGTGCCACAGGACCCTCTGTTGCTTTTTACAGATTCAGACTAACACGGCTACCCCTCTGACATATGATTAAGGCACTTTTAGTGTCTGGTACCAGAAATTGATTTTTCAAAATGTATTTGTTTTTGTTTTGTGTTGTTTTCTTGGGTTTATTTATTTATTTCCCCCCTCATTGTGTCACTACAATGCAGAATTAGAATTATGAAGAATAACAGGGGGAATGAACATTAATCTTTTTTTTTTTTTTTTTGTCTTGAAATGTAGCCTACCTACAGAATTTCAGTAAATTTTAACTGTAAGGGAGGTCTGAAATTGCTTTATTTTTCTGTTGTTAAGATCATTCAGGACAAATAACTGGGCATTAAACTTCTTAAAGGACCTATTTTTAATTATTTGTAATTCATAAACTAATTGACATATCTACATGTAAATTCTCAAAATTCTTTCTGTACTCAAAGAGTAAGTACTGTAATTTTGGGGAGAACAAGCTGTATTCTTTATAAGTGGTAGGATCACTGATTTAAGGGTAAAACTTAGCCCAACCTTCACCATGGAACTATGGGCAGTGCTTCCATAACGACATACAGTGCAAGATATAGTCTGTGAATTCCTGCTCCTTCCCAATACCGTCCTCTGACTCATGCACTGCATCCCAATAACTGGCAGTGCTCTGTGTCATTTTTTTTCACTTCTGTGCCTAAAGACTAGATAATACATTAACACTCCCCTTAAAATAATGTATGTATGTATTTTTTGGTTGATTTTTGGAAAAAGAACCATGAAAACATCTTCTTCTCTTGTTTTCCTCCCAAGAAGCAGTGCAAAGAGAGCAGGAAAGTGCTTCCAAATAGCACCAAAAACTATTGAAGATGTAAATCCAGCCACTAATTAGCTGGAATCTTCTCGTGAGACTTGGAAATTTCCCTTACCTCATTTTGGCACATGCTCTTCTGAATATCCAGCAGCCAAATATTTTCTAGTTTATATTCAGAAATATTTGCCTTGCCAAGTATTACTTGTATTCATGCTGTCTGGCAAATTTGTTATTTGATTTGCCCATCCTGCTATGGGCCCATCTCCTGCAAAATGCTGAGTATCCTCAGATCCCATTTAAGTCAGTGTGATTTGAGGGAGCGCCGCACCACACATGACCTATGAAATATGTTTTCAATCTGCAAGGGAAGCATTTGCATAATAAATGTGACTGAATAATATGACTAAGATGCGGTCCCGAGCTGGAGGAAGAATATTTGATTTGGAGAGGAGGGGAAAAGGAGAGAGGTCTGGGTAATACAGAAGTTGAAGATACGCAGATGGAGATGCTACTGTAAAAATAGGATTTTCAATGTCAGGGATGATGCAGTGCTGTGATTAAATTAAAAAATGGTACCATGAGTGTTTATACTTCCATGAAAGTACTTGCTGACCACTTCTTGACAACTATATAGTGTCACAACTACAAAAGTGAGGTGAGCCCATAACTTCATGAAACGGTACATCAGAAATCCCTCCACTTCAGCTGATAACCACCATTAAAATGTTTATTTTATCTGTTCATTTTAAAAGCTCTTTTTAAAAGAAATATGTATTTGAGCATTTTAATTCTGTAACATGGGAAGGTGACCAAGTGCAATTAAGAAAATGCAGTATTTTCTTCTGAACACTTCTCGACTCTACTTTTGTGCTTAAGAAACCTCAGTAAAGTACATTTTTGCATCATATAATTTCAAGCCACTTATCAATAAACAAAATCCCAACAAATACCAATAAATGTCTCTGATTATTAAAGATAGGATGTGGCCCTTCTCCTGAGCTAATCACGTACTCCTAGTTATAAATATAAGCATGTAACTTACCCACAAGTCAGGGCTAGATATAAAACAAAACTCCAGTATTATCAAGCTGGAAATGTAACATTTTTTTTTCAAAAACTAGTCCCATATTCACAAAAGAGTGGCTGTTTTTAGACCCCACATTTCAGTGAGATAATCCATAAATTAATTTTGATCAAACTTGAAGGACCATCATCCTTAAATGAATCCAAGAGAATTATATTGCCTGTTGAAAATTATAGTTAACGTATCAGGATGTTGCTTTTCTAGTTTAAAAGACCAGCTAAAGCACTTCCAGTATAAATGTTTAGGTTTACTTAGCAGTAATTTCAGAGCTGTGAATACACATTTGGTCTCAGAAATTCAAAATGTATGTAAAAATGTGCCCATTGTATGCTTACATTTAGTTTCTAAAGTATACCTGTGTGTCACATATTTTGCATGTTAACAGCAGAGGAGATTAAACTCAATGGACTTACCAAAAAACAGCAGTTTTCTTGATAAAACTGAAATCATCCATGTAACTTTCTTCCAAGACTTAGCATCTGTATCTTTTTTCCCCCCAGACCAGCTTTCTATTCCATAGGGAAGTCACATTTTCTTGTAAACTTGCATGAGATTTAAAACAAAACAAAACTTGGTTTTATTCATTCATTCAGCAATATAATTTCCAACCTTCCTGTCTTAGGCTGAATGTTTCCTTCTTAATGTAAAATAAATAAATGCCTATGAGGAAGATAGCTATAAAAACCTTTGTATCCTGAATCAAACTTGGCACAGAAGAGGTTGATATTTTGACAATCACCGGTGAAGTATTACAGAGCATGAAAGTCTAGCTCTTAGCCTGAAATGAGATTAGATCTGAATGTAAAGAAGAAGTAACAAAGGTCCACAAAATTACTGAAAACTGAAAATATATCCTGTCCTCACTCCCACACATTCCACACTTTCATTGTGTGACTGACTGTAAAGAAAAGTGAATCTTTGTTTCTCCTTGCACCCCAGTTCCCATCCAATCAATGCCAGAGAAATAAGTGAGAGGTTTTGGGGAGCAAGCACTATTTGATGTCAGTCTGCCTAATGTTTCCATATGATTCTACCAGCAGTAGGAACATCAAAACCAGAAAGCCTTCAGCTAGTTTTAAACAGAGGGAAGATTTATTTTTTATTGGAAATTCATATGCAAACATAGTTAATCCACAAGAACTTCCTCCACATCTGAAAACTTGGCTCAGGTTGTATGGCTTTCATAGAACCCTGCAAAACCCTGAACTTTGCCTTTTGTTTATGACTCTTAAAGTGCCAGAATTGTATTTGCTTTAGGTGAAGAGGAGGAACAGAAAACTTTGTAGGTGAAAGAAATCTGATGTATTCAAATAGCACAATCCCAGAACTAGACTTGTTTACTCCAGAAAAACATGAATGCGCATCCATATATGAGAACTTTAAAAAATACGTTTTGGGCCTACATTCCACATCTCCAGAAAATTTCACTGTTCAATTAAAATGGAGGGAAAGAGACATCAGCCATATATCCAGTGATTCATAAAATCATAGAAACGTAGGGCTGGAAAGGACCTGATGAGGTCATCTAATAAAGCCCCCTGCACTGAGGCAGGACCAAGTATACCTAGACTAGTGGTTCTCAAATTTTGTACTGGTGACCCCTTTCACATAGCAAGACTCTGAGTGTGACCCCCCCCCCATAAATTAAAAGCACTTTTTAATATATTTAACACCATTATAAATGCTGAAGGCAAAGCTGGGTTTGGGGTGGAGGCTGACAGCTCGGGACCCCTCATGTAATAGCCTCGTGACCTCCTGAGTGGTCCCGACCCCCAGTTTGAGAACCCCTGACCTAGACCATCCCTGGAAGGTGTTTGTCTAACTGGTTCTTAAAAACCTCTAATGATGGGGATTCCACAGCCTCCCTTGGAAACCTATTCCAATGTTTAGCTACCTTTATAGTTAGACAAATATCCTAATATCTAACCTAAATCTGCCTTGCTCCAGATTAAGCTTCTTGTCCTATCTTCAGTGGGCATGGAAAACAATTAATCCCCGTCCTCTTTATAACAGCCCTTAACATATTTGAAGACTGTTATCCGGTTCCCCCATGAATTCCAGTTTTATTTCATGCATCTGAAAGTTGCCAGAAAATACATGAACAACAATAATAAGGGAGTTCAGCAGTTCTTACAGCTCTAATCATAGTGATTTACATCTGAGATGAACTAATATGATGAAGTAAAGAATATAATGCTTACCCAGAGAGACCTGTTTATGAACTGCAAAGACAGTATTTAGGAGCTTATGTTCTGTTCCCAGTGGTCACCTTTTTCTAAAATCATACTATACTTGTTCTGGACATTTTTTCAGTTCCTTATAGCTGGGAATAGGACCCCTCTGTACATGTCTCAAAAGAGAATAACACACAAGAATACAATCCAAGAATGGATTGTTAAAAGGACCATGCCTATTTTATGGTTTCTTTTGGATAAAATCACCGTTTTAGAAAACCATCACAAAACCAGCACTCACCTTCTGGTTAAGACAGACTAATATGACAACAAACCACTATTCTCCCCTTATCTGTATTCATACCTTTAAAATTTCCCAGCTTATTTCTTAGATTCATTGGCAGCTGTGTGTTTCTTAATAGAGGCTGGGGTGGAATGGACACTCATGCTTTTCTGGTAATCATTGCTTTGTATATTTCTCCAAGGATAATCTGGAAAGGTAAACTTGTCTGCTAGCAGATTTCTTCAGTCTTTGCAATAAGATTAAATATTCTCTTGGGGTAAAGGAAGTTCACTGGAAGTAATATTCTGAAATGTCCATAATCTTTGACTTAATCATTAATACAAGAGTTCTCTTCAAGAAAAGAATGATTTTTAAAAGCTTATAGTAGTACCTAGGAAAAGGAACAGGAGTACTTGTGGCACCTTAGAGACTAACAAATTTATTTGAGCATAAGCTTTCGTGGGCTACATCCCACTTCTTCGGATGTAGAAGTGGGATGTAGCCCACGAAAGCTTATGCTCAAATAAATTTGTTAGTCTCTAAGGTGCCACAAGTACTCCTGTTCCTTTTGCGGATACAGACTAACACGGCTGCTACTCTGAAACCTAGTAGTACCTAGCTTTATAAGGGACTTACCACATTCTACCTTTATTTTTTGTATGCAAAATTATCAGGAATGAGTCATTTTGTGAAAGCCACAGAGAAAATTATCAATTAATAGTATATTGCCTACTGGTGCCAGTCAGTGTCATAGCTTGTGATTTGGCATATGGTGCTAATTTGTCACTGCTTGCTACCATGAGGCACTTTTGCACATTCAGTAGGCTGTTCTTTATAACCCCCCTTTGGATGGTTGGGGGTTGCTTATGTGCTCAGTTGAAATTAATACATTGTATTGTGAGTGGATACACCTCTGGCTTCTCCAGCTATATATGAAAGTCCAAATGCCAGATATACACTGTGTATTCAAATATTTTGGCTGGATTTGAAGCCAAGAATATTGAAGTGGCAGTCCATGAAGAACAACCCCTCAACTGTTGTTAAGGAAATGTGTTGTATTGTCACTAAATATTAATTCATTAGAACTCAAGCAACTTCCACAACTTCAAAATGCATTTTTTTATCTACGGTTACGAAAAAACAGTGGTAGTATGAAAATGAAAAGATCAAATAGTTCATCTTTTTCCCACAAGCTGTCTTCTAGAGGAGCCACCTCCATCTCTTAAACTGTGTTTCCTGCTGAACAGCACAGTTTTCTCTCATACTGAAGTTTCTGTGTAGTTGATGCTAAACAAGCCCTTAGTTATTGAGCATTTCTATTGAGAAGCTCATCATCTGTGCCTTGCTACAGATACAATCTGCTATTGGATCTCTAGTTTTGTGAGCTTTCAATTAATTTAACTTTAGCTATGGAGGTGTTGAGAATCCTCAGTCTATAATATGTGCTCTCCATGCACACACGTGGGTGTGTAAGTAGAGAGAGAAGATTGGGGCAGGGGAGAAAGCAAAAGAAGCACATACACACAGATACTTACTTGCACATAGTTGTTTTCAGTGAGACTGAGATTGGGGAGAGCTGGAGCAAACTTATTTAAAATATGAAATGCATTTGGCTCCAACAATATTGGATTTCCTTAAAATTTTATGCAGCCAATATTAGATTATCACCTCTTCAGGGCAAGGGCTGTGTCTTCCTATGATTATAGATAGTACCCAGAACACTGGTGCCCCAATCCTGATTGGACCCTTTTGATGCTGCACAATATAAGAAATAACAATAATTACTAATATGTTTCACAAGCAGCTTTCTGCAGTGAAAAAGGCAACAAATCAAATATAGCCCTTAGCAATATTACACAAAAAACAACAAAAATGTGCTCTATTTTAAAGTGTACTAGCAATCTAGAAAGGATTTTCAGTCTGGGGCTATGTTAAACGTTAGTAGTGAAACGTGGATACATCTTTCTTTGATCTCTTCTCTAGCTTATACAGAATAATAGGATCAAAATAAAGTGCCATTTATATGTACACCTCTTCCCTTTGATCTTACCAGCAAATAAATAAATACTGCTACTCTAACTCAGCTCCTTTTAGTTCAAACCATTGGTGTTTTCCATGGCTTTCTATATGTTGCGTTACTGCCTGTTTTGTTGCGTTTGAACTTACAGTTGTATAATTTTTACCTTTAAAAGTTTTACTACTACTCATGCAAAATAATTAAACAGGTAGTTTATTGTGAATTATGTATATAAAATGTATTACATAATTTATAATTCATAGAGGAAATGTTGGTGTGTTTCAAAATATCGGAATGTGCTAGCAATGGATTCACTAATAATTTAGGGTAGATTGTTAAATTGCAATCTGCTCTGAATAAGGAACTGTGCCTAGCTGCTCCACGCCAGCAACAGATCAGGGAGGGAATTGTGACTCTCGTAGTCACCAGTTCTTTGTCCCCTCCTTGCTCCAAAGGGGAAGTAATCTGCCACTGGTCTATATACTTGCTGATATGTGTGTACAGATGGAGCCAATGTACAGGAGTAGCAGCCTCACAGTCCTTTTAATGGGTCCCCTTACCCTGTGCAGTGGCCCATGATAAGGGAAGCACACAGATGAGTAAAAGGTGCTTTTCACCCCCTTACTCCCCTGTGTGTTATAAGAGCAGGTCACTATCCTGCCTTTAGAAATAATAATTATAGAATGTGCCTACTTAAGTGTAAGGCTGTTTCTTTGCACTCCTTGAAATCCCTCTTCAAGACTCCCCTCTGTCCTGATTCCTGCAAAAACTTGACACTGGCTAGGCAGCTGGTGTGCTGAGATCACTGCTTATCATGATGAGCGGGCCTTTCTCATTGTTTCTTTGTGCTCTCTCTGCCTCTTTGTTGCATCCACCTGTTATCTGTGGTCAGAGACCAGAGGTTTTCAACCTGTGGTCCGCGGACTTCAGGGGTCTGCAGACTATGTCTAAGATTTCCAAAGGAGTCCACAGCACCGTTAGAAATTTGTTTAGGGGTCCACAAATGTAAAAAGGTTGAAATCACTGTCCTCGACTATGTTCATCCGGATAGGAACTATTTGTTATGTGTTTGCATTGCGCCTAGAACAATGGGTCCCTGATCCATGGCTGGAGCTCCTATACAGTTCTGTAATACAAATAATAGAAATCCAAACAATAAATAATAATCCACTAATTAAAGAAAAAGAACATTGCTTTAATGTTTTATTCTGAATATTTGCCATCAGAACTTCCTAAGATGTTTGCAGCTGTATTTATCTTGTAGTTTCAGCATCTATTCTATAAAAGCTTTGACTTTAAATCCCAGTAGGACATAAGAAGCATCCATCCTCCCGTACCTGCAGCTGCCATTTACATATTAGAGGTGGGTCCAGAAGTTCGACACTTTGAAAGCTACAGTTACACCATTTAAGGAAAGGGTTAAGGGATGCTTCATAGAAGAAGTTAAGATAAAACAGTTACAAAGAATATTATTAATTTTTTTCCCTTACAGCAACAAGGCCAGAGGGTGTGTTCCAACTATAGGGGGATCACACTTCTCAGGCTCCCAAGCAAAGCCTATGCCAGGG
Source organism: Emys orbicularis (assembly GCF_028017835.1). Taxonomy (NCBI): domain Eukaryota; kingdom Metazoa; phylum Chordata; order Testudines; family Emydidae; genus Emys; species Emys orbicularis. The sequence goes on along the minus strand of NC_088693.1, from coordinate 23,266,255 downwards.
TGCTGGAGAGTGGTTATGCCCGTTAGCTGAACCTTGGATTCAGGAGGTACAATGCGGATTCCGTCCTGGCAGTGGAACAACAGACCAGCTCTTTGCTCTCTTGCAGATACTCAAAGGTGTGGCAATTTGCCGATCTGGTCCACCTTTGTTTTGCAGTCCTGTCTTGTGGGAAGTGCTGTGGGAATATGAGTTTCTGGTGCTACTTTTGCATGCTATCCAGTCTCTCTATTATCAGATGAGAGTTGTGTTTGTATTCTTGACATTAAGTCGAGTTCATTCAAGGTGAGCGTTGGACTCCACAAGGGGTGTGTCTTCTCCTATTCGTGATTTTCATGGACAAAATATCAAGGTGCAGATGAGCTGTGGAGTGCATCCGGTACGGGGACTTGGAGGTACGGGGACTTGGAGGTACCATCTCTGCTGTTTGCAGATGATGATGTCCTTCTTGCTTCTTAAGAATGCGATCTCCGACGTGCACTCAAATGTTTCACTGCTGAGCGTAAAGCAGCTGGAATGAGAATCAGCACCTCCAAATGAGAGGGCAAATGAGAGGCCATGGTCCTATCCCAAAAGAAAGTGGACTGCTCTATCCAGGTGAGGGGAGAGCAGCTGCCCTCTGTGGAAGAGTTCAAGTGTCTAGGGGCCTTGTTCACAAGTGATGGCAAGTGGGAGCATGCGATCAACCAGCAGATTGGTGCGGGGGCAGCAGTGAGCTGAGTTTTTGGATGAAGCTCTCTGTTTACAGGTTGCTCTACTTCCCCATCCTTACCTATGGTCATGAACTTTGGGTAATGACCGAAAGAATGAGATTGCGGGTACAAGCAGTGGAAATGAGGTTTCTCTACAGGGTGGCTGGGCTTACTTTCTGACACAGGGTAAAAAGCTCGGCTATCCGGGAGGGCATTGGAGTAGAGACGCTATTTCTCCGGATTGAGAGGAGCCCATTGAGGTGGTTTGGGCACCTGATAAGGATGCCCCTGGGAGGCTTCTCTTGGAACTCTACCAGGCACATGCTACTGGGCAGAGGGCCCAAGGCTGCCCCAAGACACACTAGAGGGATTATATCTCCCGCCTGGCCTGGGAAGGCTGGGAAATCCCCCAGGAGAAGCTGGAACCTGTTGCAAAGGAAGAGAAGATCTGGTCCTCCTTACTCTCCATGCTGCCAACTCTCACCAGGAAAACAGCATAAAGGAAAAAAAAGAAGCAGCAACGAGCTCATTCTAGTATTGTGGTGATCATGAAATAAATGAGCTCTGTCATGAAGTCAGTGGGTACAAGTTAATACAAGACAGAAAAGGAATAATAATAAAATAAAACAACAGTGGGTCCAGAGTTCCTTCATGACAATGACAATGTGATTGTATTGTAGTCTAAGGCACTGGTGCGAGTATTACTTTTTGATGCTTGAGTGAAACATATTTACATATATACAAAGTTCTGTCAATAAAGCTATAACATTGTAGCACTATACTTGGTATTTTACTTTTTGTACCTTAAAAGTAATTTACTATTGTTCAAAAATTCAGCTCTCACTGGTTTTGTTTCCAGAACCCCCAAAGGAAGAGAAAAACAACAGAAGTCCATAAAGGCAAAAAGGATGTATTCTCATTTCAGTTCACAGAACTTCTTGCCTTTGAACAGTACAAATATATACCCCCTAGGTTTGTAACAACACTGAAAGGATACAGAATACTTGAAACATCAAATTAACAGCAAGTCCACTATAGCTATGCAGAGTTTTACCAGAACACCCAATAGAACTTGACAAGAATTTCATTGAGCTTTAACCAACTTGCCAAGCTTTACAAAATCCTATACTGCAGACTCTCCTTCAAGGAATAAACTTTAAAAACTCTGCAAGCAAACTGAGTTGAGCTTTACATAAACAAAAACTGATGCTTGATGGTCTGTAGATGAGATTTTTAAGGAATTGCCCCCTGTTCTTCACACCTGTATAAACCTAACATTAAATAAGAAAAATCCACAAAGCACATCAACAAGCCATAGTGGAAATATACTGTGCACTCACTATAAGGAACATTTGTGGGGACATGGCTTCCATTAGTTATAGTGATGTATTCCCTATACTGAATGTGCAATAGTATCCTTTCACTTACTGCTGGATGTTCTGCAGAAGCATATTGGTGGCATGGGGTCCATTAACCACTGCACTTTCACCACAGTTGCAGCATGACAGATAATAGAGCCATGGGCAGATGCCCAGTGTCCCAAGAATCTGTTGGGAGATCATCTTTTGGCTATTGCCACATTAGAAAGGGAAGAACTGAAGAAATACCAGAGCATTTCATTGTGATTACACACTTATATTGACATTTGCCACTGAAGTCCTGTACTATCCCTTTCTCACACTTTATAGTTATTTGAGGGGTTCCCACCAGTAGCGTACCATATATCAGTGACATGCAGACTCTCCCCACTTACCTTTTACAAGACCACTTCCACAAGTAGACTGCTAGACAATGAAGATAGTAGGGAACATGCTTTTAATTCATTGTAACTTATCATTCTTTATAGTGAATTTCTATCATGTATAGAGAAGAGAATCTTATGACAAGGTATTTTCTGGTTCCAAAATACAAGGGGACAGATCCTCAGCTAGTTTAAATCAGAGTAATCCCATCAAGCTATGCTGATTTATACCAACAAGGATTAGGCACAAAGATTTTCCTTTAAAGATACTACTACTGATAATCAATTATAACATCTTCAAGAACTTTGTACAAACATCTCGGAAAACCCCTATGAGGTAGAGAAATTTTATTATTTCAGTTTTAGATGGCGAAATAAAGACACCGAAATGTGTTTTGGGGATTTTCCAAAGAGACCCAGTGACTCACTAGCACAGCCAGGATTAGAACTCAGGAGTTCCTCTAAACCAGGCTGCCTCTTTAAGATATAAACACATATACATTTAAACAATAGTTGTAATGCCAGGAAGTACAGACGTGTGTAACATATTTCAAGTGAGGTCAGAGTCTGTGCATTACCACACAGCCCTGAGGCAAGTGACTGGACCTCATGGTTTTTAATGCCCTCTAGCTGAGATAACTGCATCATAACTCTGTGTTTTTCTTATTGCTTGAATGTTATACTCATGTCTCAGTGTGTTTTAGAATTTTTTGGGGTGTTAAATTATTTTTTCATACACTTGACTAGCTTTTTCAGACAAAGTTATAGTTCACCTCAGCAACCCTTCAAGTGTAACTGGGTTTCAAAGCTTATTTATTTATTGGGGTACCTGAGAAAGTGGTAAATAATTAAGGTGAAATACGTGTTTTCCTGAGAAAGAAAGAAGTTTGTATTTGTGCAGTGGAGTGGGTTATCAAAAACAGATGTGACCAAGTGGAATATTTTACATAAATTTATTAAAATAATTATTTACCTGTAAGTTATAAGTAGGGCTTAGCTTCGCTAGTTTGTCGCTAGTATGTACTGCCAATAATCTGCCAAAAAGCAGCTTGCTGGCAAAATCTTTGAAATGGTTAGCTTATGCTTGCACAGAACATTACAACCCTGATTCAAATGAAAACCTACCATAAACGAGTTCTTTGATGTTGGATTAACTGGAACATATTACTGATCTATGGTATACAGTTTATATGGATTGTGTATACTGTGCAAGAAATATGGATACCTATTAAGTGCAATTTGATATGTAATTATTTAGGACAGTTATTGTTTTCAGTATTCACTATGAATAGGATCACAGTGTCTCCTCAGGTTTAAAATAAGGAGTTATATATATCCTATGTAGCAGCCCAAAGCACTATACTACTGCTTGGTTAATTAATAAAGGAATGATACCAAAATGTAAAATATCTGACATCTCCCTATAGTTCATAATTTTAAAGGCAAGCCTTTTCTTTTAGGAACAATTTATACATTACATAAACTTAAGTTTTTCATCCAAGTATCATTTCAAGAATGGCAAGCTTAAATATTGGAGGCCATAGGGAAACATAATATGACGATAATGTTCTTTGGTGCGGTTTGGAAGGTTTTAGGAAACATTTGGAAGTATTTTTCTCATAAAGTCACTTAACTATTGAAGTGTTATGATAGCATTCCCTTCTGCATTGCATATATTACAAAAGAGTCCATTTAAAGGGGACGTCCATTTTAAATATCTGATTAGAGGGATTTCCACAAATTAGGAAATTACATAGTACAGTATCCTGGTAGTAGTTTAATTTTTAAAAATGCAATTAAGTAAGCAAAGGCGTAGATGATTTGAGGTGTGATATCAGTTTCAAACACCTATTCATTTCCAGTCCTGTATAGGAGAATGAGAATCTGTACTGTTTGGAAACCTTATTTTCTAAATAAACACTAGAGAGCTGAGTTGTTTTTCAGGATTTGAACATTAGTAAGTGGAACCAATTTTATTGGAGTCCATTGCAGCTCTCATAACCCTAAAAGTTAAAGTTAAATGTAACCATTTTTTAAAACAACGTTGTGACCAGTTCTTTTAAAACTCTGCAGATACAGAACATACCTCAACAAGTTCTAAAGATATGTCAAGTGTTAGACTAAATGGAATTATTTAGGGTACTGATAACCATTCTGCTGCCTTTTAATGTTAGTGTGGAGGTATTATGTACATATAATTTTTAATAGTGAAGTAAAATTACTATTGTTAAAAATATGGGAATAAGTTCCCATGTTGCCATAAAAAAATTGCATTCTTCTATCTTGACAATTTCTAGGTACCCTCATCTTTCATCTCCAAGCTAAAATATGCCAATTTTCTGTGGAAGTTATTGGTTCACCTCTAACTTTCTAGATCAACATTATAAAGAATTTTAAACATGCTTGTGACCTTGACATTACTTTGGAAAATAAAAACAAGTGGCATGTATTTTGTAGAAGATTAACATTTCATTCACTTATTTATAATGTAATTAACCTGTATCTCTATACAAGTTGTTATATTTACTTTTAAGATTTTGAGAATTTGAGACATAAGGGTTCATAAATAAAATATTTAGGGTGACATCCTGGCTCTGTTAAATCAATGGGAGTTTTGCCACTGACTTCAAGTGGTGCCAGGATTTCACCGTCTAAGTACTAAAACACAAAGTAATCACTATCTGTTTATCTTTGGTGACCTAAAGTGATTAAGGTATTTTTGAAGTCATTTGTCAGCCTGGGATAAATATGTTATGTAACAAAATGGAATTAGTAATAATCCCACAAGCAGTAGATTAGAATAGACATGGTTTTAGCAAGAGCTGCATATAACAAGAAAAAGCAACACAAAAATCAAAACTAAGAAAGAACGTATCTACAAGTACATATTTGTTTTGGAGTAGTTTCTGCCATCTTCTGTTCCTATTCTGCACAGTTCCACTGCAGATTTACTTTTCAGAAAGTGGTGTTACCATGCTGTGTACTTTCTGGAAGAAGGATTGAAGAATGCTCTAGTCAAAACCCTTATTAGCTGAAACTGCATAATATGCCAATTTCACAGTGTATCTTCAGCAGTAATTTCAGAGCTGGAAATTCAGGAGCTGTAGGCCTATAAAGACTTTTCAAATGGAAAATTCAAGTGCACATTTAGAGACTGTTTTTCCCCTCCTCCCTTCATGGTGGAGCTTTAGGCCTGTGTTAAAATGAAAGGCACTTTCATTGGTTCAAAATGAAACTGGATTGCAGAGCAGAGGTGGCAATGCTGAGAAAAGAAATGGATTTTTTTTAGAAGTTTTGGAGCGTCAATCCCAGGATATTCTGGATTCTCCCTCAGAAAATATTTGGAAAATAGGCAGAGGGTAAAATTTCCAAGAGTCAAAGTGATTAAAGAACCTAAATCCCATTTCAAAAGTGACTTGAGTGCTTAAGAGCCTTTATTCAAGGCAAATTTCTGATGCCGCAGTTGCTTCTTCTTCAGTCAGCATCTAATGACAGTGATTGATTAGAGGTGATCTGCTCACAGGATGGATTTCTATCTCCTTTTCCTTCCTCTACTTCCCTTTTCTTCCTGTTTTCTTCTACGTCTCCATTTTTCTCTTCTGTCATTTCTCTCCTGTTCCCTCATTGTTTACTTCTTCTCTTCCTTTGTTTCACTGCCCTGTTCTTTTTGCTCTCGATTTCTCATCTATGTGCCTCTCCTATCCTGCAGAGCAAGTAGCTCATCTGGATTTAGCATCTTGTGCAACAGGTATTGCATCTGAACTCAGCACAGCTTTTTCTCTCACAGAGTATCTAGCTATCCATGCCATAAGATTGACCAGAGGTGTTGCATCCATCTAAGTTGTTGCAGAACAGCACATCAGCCAAACAAACCATACTTGGGGTGATATTTCGGAGAGAAAGTGGGACCTCATACGCATTTGTCTGCATCAAGGGTTCAAGTTCTCTGAATCTGTTCACTTCTCACAACAGCTCTCTGCAAGAGAAGACAGACTTAAATAGTTGCTCAAGTGAGCTTAGTACTCTGGTTCCTTATTACTCCATCTCTCTAATCCAATAGGAAGCTTCTTGAACAGTGTAGAAAGACATCTCAGGGATTCACTCCAGAATATGTTTACACCTGATGAGTTCTCGGGAAGGTAGACTTTCTAAGCCAGAGACCCATTAGAGAGGCCTAATCTTGATTTAGCTCATCCAATTTTCTCTATCACATGTTATGCTCTTTTCTGTCTCATTTCTTCTTTCCGTCTGCTCTCTCCCCTTTTCTTTCAGTTTTTGTCCCTGGGTGATGAGTCTCCTTAATACTATCCTTCAAATGGCATTGCCCCTAATATAGTCCAGAAACATTGTGATGGATAATCTATTCCCTACACAGGATGAAACACATTGATTGCTATAGAGCAGGAAGTGGAAACAGATCAAAGGAAGTAGTGTAGAACCTCACCAAACCCTAATGTGAAGTGAAGAAATCCAGAGGCATCCCGCCCTACATATTCAATGGAATCGTTTAAATCCCAGGGATTCACTCACTGCTTTCTGTAGAAAAAAGTCAGAGTAGAGAATAGATAATTGCTTTCTTATTTTTGATCTAACGCACAACTGTAGAAGACTCAAGCACAACCATACTGCTGCTGTTTGCAGTACAGTGCAATGTTATAGAAATCACAAAGAAAAACAAGAAAAATAATGAGATTCTTGCTTATTTCACCCTCTGGGCTAGTGAAGGTACATCAAAACACAACATGAGAAGAGTAGTCTCCTGAGGAGGGTGCAGATAGTACCACTTTTACTCCTGTTAGCTGATTTGTGGCATTACTTTGGGGATGGATAGAGAATTACATACTAATTAGAATTACCATCTGCCCCATTTTGACCAGCATAATATTGATTTTATGACCATTGTACTGTGTCCCTTAGCGCAGCACACAAAGTGCCATTAAAAAAAAATGCCCATGTGAGTTTGGTATTTGTGCATGCATTTGCACAGTTATACATGTACTTACTTTGATAGTTGTAGTAATTTCACATTCAGTTATGGTAATTGTGGGGCCTGGTTTGCCAAGGCTCTTAGCAGAAAGAAAGGTAGAGACAGTGGAATTTCCCAGTGCCTGAGAAGGGCATTGCAATATCTGTAGTTGCAGGCTGCAAATGTACTAACCATCACAAAACTTATGACCCACAAGGATTCCAGGTATTATAATCATATAAACTATGCAGGGATTCCTGCCGAGGTTTAGACCACATTAATATTTCACAGAGTTACAATCAATCATTATCTTAAAAATAAGAATATAGATCAAAACATCAAAGTGCACTTTGTAATAATGATTTAATAAAAAACAACCAACCACCATCATCAACAGCAGTAACAACTAAGGAGATTCCCAGACAAAAATGTTGTTAAACCAGAATTTAGATTATGATTATGTATAAACAACAGCAGATACTTGGGGGAAGGAGAGCGTCACAGCAGCTTTGAAGTGAATTTGCTGAATTCTGAGGCCTGGGGCAGGGATTTTCTTTCTCTCGTGCACTCTCTCTGTCTCCCCCCTCCACTCCCCAAGACCTGTTGAAACTCCCTGAACACAGCTTATTCACAGGGACCAAGATTTAATCTATGGAGAGCTGCTGTTCACATGTATACTACAAGTGTTACTGAAGTATATCTGTTTTTCTTACCTTTTAATAGTAATATAGTTTTGTCCACAGGACATTCAAGTCTACTTAAAATTTATAAGTGAGCATAAATAAAGGCACGGAAGATCTGAATTTTTAAAATTGCAGTCTTTTTGCAGTTTATGTTTGTTCTAAGAAGTTATACTTGTTTATTGAGACCAGCTCTTCAAAATACTGTGTAACACACAGTCCAGAACTTCTCCCCTAATAATTTGATCTAACCTAAAACAGCACTCCAGCCAGTGTTTCTAATGTGGTTTTTATTCATCTGACAATGACATCATTATCTTTCCATTCTTTTATTGTTGTTGTTGCTTTTAATAAAATAGTGCACAGATTGACTGTTGGTGCCAATAAAGGAAACTGATTCCCATAAGTGATTTTTCATTAGGGTAAATGAGGTGTTGTGAATAAACACATGCAATATAACATGACAACATGTTATGAAGAAAGAATGTAAAATGCACATTTTCTATTACAAGTAAATGTGCATAGGTTTATTGGCACTGCAATTTCATAGTATAAATGTGGAGAAAATGCACACTGTACAGACTGAGAAAACCAGAAAATCTGGCAGATAAAATGGCAGACATTCAGATTGACACTCAAAATGACTTTTAGTATGTTATGAAATTTCTATTATGTAGTTAGGAGTGCATGAGTTTAGTTAATTTTTAAGCCATTGTTATATCAACCAGGCATCTGTAACAATGCGCACCAAATTGACAGGTTATATTATTTGCTGTCTCCTCAAGGTTTAAATTTCTTTACAATATTTATAGATAGGCATTGTAGAATTGGATTTTTATTTTTGATAATTTTGATGGATAATCTTTATTTTAAGGTATATTTTTAGATATTTATCACTTATAATTTTTCACAGTTGTGCAGGCTTGTGAGTTTTTATAATATTTTCCAATTTTATCCATTTAAATTTTCATACTTGTTGAAATTATGAGTGGCCAGACAATAATTATTTAATGACAGTAGATGTTGAGATTCACAAAGGTAAAGCTTCATAACTGTGAAGGTTTAAATTGTGAACTTCACAAAGTAAATATACAACTATACAAAGTAAATATCCTTAAATCAAACTCTAAGAAGCGTTTTCTTATTTTGCCTATCAGTAAATTTCTATTATCATCAGTGGAAGTATTTTTTCTCCAATTAAGATACAGAGTTGTGGGATTTGTTATAGGACAACCCCAGCAAAAAAGACATAGCTTATTTATGGAATGGATTTTTGGCCAGTTTTCACAGCCCATACAAGGTGCCACTTTTGGGCAGAGAACTTAAAAGTCCACTAAAGATTTCAAGCATATAGAAAGGGCAGAGATGACCTTGGAGGTGGCAGCAGGAAGAGATGCAGGTCCCTCCATATGTTCCAGGGCCGCCCAGAGGTGGGGGGGCAAGTGGGGCAATTTGCCCCAGGCCCCGGGCCCCACAGAGGCCCCCACGAGAATATAGTATTCTATAGTATTGCAACTTTTTTTATGGAAGTTTTATGGAACTTTTTTTTTCCCCAGGCCCCCTGAATCCTCTGGGCAGCCCTGATATGTTCCAATGCCAGAATGTCATGTCTCCCCTGAGTGTGTTACCAAAGAAGGTGAAGACGGAATATAGGCTTATCCGTCACCTGTCCTTCCCCCAGGGCTCATCAGTAAAATGATTATATTGACCCCCCCAGCTGTGTTCAGTGAGATACTTGTCATTTGATGCTATGGTAGCCATAGTTAGGGGAGTGCGGCTCTGGGTCATGTTGGCAACATCATGTGTGCATTCCAATTGCTTCCAGTGCATCCCAGGATTTCAGTTTGAAGGCCACTACTATGTTGATAAAGTCACGTGCCGCTTTCGAAAGATGCAGCTCCCTGCTGGAGTGGGCAATAGTGCACCCTGTGAAACAGGATAGTCTCATGCACAATCTTGATGGCTTCTTATGTGCAGGAAGATTAGGGACAACTGCGAGTACGTGCTTCAGGCATTTCAGAACCTAGCTGAGCACCTCAGGATCCCACTTGCCACAGGGAAAAAAAAAAAACAGAAGGCCCTGCCCCAAAATTTAACATACCTGGGCATTGAACTGTACTGTTTGGGGTTTCTAGATTTCCTGTAGAGAAATTGGAATCGATCAGAGAACTGAGATGGGCTCTCAAAGGGGCAAAGAAAATTACTCGGAAGAAGCTATAGGTGGTCATGGGACACCTAAATTTACCAACGGAATGTGGCTTAAGCTGGGAACTGGGTGTCAGGACTCCTGTGTTCTCTTCCTATTTTTGACAATGACTCGTTACATGGCCTGGTCAAGTTCATTTATCCTCATTCTCATTTAGTTTATCCATCTCTACAATGCATTGGATAGTACGCAGAGGTTTTGTGAGGCTTCATTAATTAGGCTGTGATGGCTCCCAGTCAGGCATTTTGTGCTCTTCTGACGTCTGCCTCTGGATTGAGAAAACCCCACCACTTTATCAGATTGACAATGAAAATGACGGATGACTTAGAAGTGTGGGAAAGATTCCCTGAAGAGTTAAATGGGGGTTTCGATATGACATTCAGACTGGTTGCTCAAGATTGAGCTGCTGGTACAATCTGCTGCCTCAGGAGGTATAGGTTTGGGGGTTTATTTTCAAGGTGAGTGGTGTGGACAGAGATGGCCAGAAAGCTGGATGTCTCAGGGTATTACAGGAGATATCACCTTCCTTGAGTGTTTCCTATACTGGTGGCAGTGGAAAGAGAACTTTCAGAACAAGAGAGTCCGTTTCTGGCGTGGCAACCAACCCATAGTCCTGATTGTAACTGGACAGTCAGCTAAGACTGCTTGGGTAATGAGACTGGTGAGAGCCTTCCTTTTACACTAGCTGTGGCTTAACATCCTTTTTCATATGATGCATGTCCCAGGAGTGGATAATTATGTTGCTGATGCTCTCTCAGTTTCAGGATGACAGATTCTGGGAACTCGCCCTGCTGGCCAGCAGGGGTCTGCGAGCAATGCCCCAACAACTCTGGTACTTTTGCTCATGACAACGGTGGGACTAGTCGAGGACTCGGTTGCCCCTCAGACTGAGGGCCTGTGTCAAGGCTGATTCCCCACTCTGGCACTTTTAGTGCAGAAGGTGGGGACCCACAAGGATTCTAAAAATTAATACTGGCCACTACAGGCTTGTATTAAACTTCCAAGGTTACAGCTTTTCTCTGACCTTGGATGGGTAGATGCTGCCACCACCCAAGTGCATAACCCCTTTGAGAGGCCAGGAAGGCGCATTTGGGAATTCCTTCCTGTGGGGAACCTTCAAGCCCTTTCACCATCCCCCGTCCCTCCCTCCGGGGAAGAGCTGAGAAAGAAAACAAAGGAAATCAGCTGGTACCACCAGCTTATTAAACAACATATGCACAACCCTCTTAGGGACACACAAATCCAATCCTGTTCTTAAAAAAGGTAAATTTTATTAAAAACAAAAAGAAAGAAAATACATCTGGAACTTAGGCTTTTTGCTAGATTTTAAAAAAAACCACAGTTACAAGGATTAAGCATCAAGTAGCTTTCTTGAGGTCCATCATAAAGGTTACAAGCAAAACAAAAGCACCTGGGGTTAGCACAGAGGAGTCCACAAGCCATAAAGAAATAAAAGAGAGAAACCTAATTGCGTCTTCCTAGACATTTCCTGATCTACCTACATATCTGGGGTTTCCAATGAGTAGTTTCTAGGTATGATCTGATGATTTTTCATACCTGGCCCAAAGCTTTTTACAGCATAGTTCCAACCCTGTCTCTGCTCTCCAGGAGAACAACACAGACAGACAAAGGGGAAGTGTCCCCCCCCCAATTTTTAAAAAGCTCTAGCCTTCCCATTGGCTCTTTTGGTCAGGTGCCCACTCCCTTCCTTTTACCTATGGACTTTTTAACCCTTTACAGGTAAAGCAAGTAGAGAGCAGCTACTAACAGGGATTTTATAGCTAACTGTCTGGCTGGGTGTCCATAAAAGAGAGAGATCCCTCCCCCTTCATTTATCACAGCCTGTAAGGTCAGTCATTCAGAGCTCACTGAATTTAGGGCACAAGAAGGATTTCATTGTGGGTGGCCCATATCCACACACCAGCTGTCACAATATGTGGTGCCTTTGACCCACTGTGAGTGGGCTCCCTTCACTATCTCTGGCCGCCTAGAGAGCCTGTCCTCTTGGAGTAGGTAGGCAAGTTTACCAGATCCATGTGGACATTTCCTAGTATGGAAACTCTTATAAGGTTGTCCAGGTGGGGTGAGTGCCAAAGGGATGACAGGTTACCCCATAATACTAGAAACCCTGTTGGAATTATCAAAGGTTCTGCAGGGGGTCGCGACTGTGGGAGAGAGACTGTTTTATTTATGGAAGAGTTTGTTGTTGCCACCTTTGGCACTTTGAGAGTGAGTGAGCTGGTGCCTATGGCAGCTACAGACAGGTCCAGCATGCATTAAACTTAACAGATGTGCAACTATCTGTCCTTCTGCTTCAGATACTCAAAAAAACAGACCAGAAGGGAAGAAGGGCTTATGTGGTGTTGAAGGAATGTGAAGAGGAGTCCTTGTGCCCTGTAAAGGCAATAAGAGCCTCACTAAAAATGTGATGCCTGCAGCCAGGCCAGCCGTTCATACACGGTGATGGTAGCTTCCTGACAAGGTACCAATTCAGCACAGTACTGAGAAAAACCTTGCGCTACTGTAGTCTTGACTGAGTACATTGGGTACTCATTGTTTCAGGATTGGGGCAGTGACACCAGCAGCTGGAAATCAGGGTGTTACAGGACTTATGTCCGCACCAAGGAAAAGATGACAGGGAATGGCAAAATGTCACTACCCAAATGCACTGGTTTGTTTCAGAAGCTACCCAGAGCGTATGCGGGTTTTGGATTTGCGGACACCCTATAGTGCATGGGGCATACAAGAGGGCAGCAGCCAGGACAGCAGCCTGATCTCAGCTGGGATTCAGGGCCAAAGCTGTTTACATTTAGAAGGGGCATGCAGTGAAATCAGCTCATGTCACTTCACCACTCACTGACAGTCAAGGGCTGGAAGAAGACCCAGCTCATGTGGACAAGGCTAGAAAGAAAGTAAAAAAGGGGGTCACCAAGATATTCCTTAAGAAAGGGGGGTTCAGTGATACAGCATAGGGACATCCATTACAATTGGTTGGAAGTTTTCAGGGATGGTAGCATATATCTGTCAGATGGAGGTGCTGACATATGACTATGGCATGTGCAGCCAAGGATTGGGCAGGTGTTGTGATTCCAGGTGGCATAGTTGGGTAGGGAGCAATCAAGCTAGTTCCTGGCACCCCCTTTATTCCGTTTCAAGTGCAGTTAAGAAAATAAAATGAACATTTCCCAGAGGTAAAAGACCTGGGATTTTGGTGACGGACTTTGGGCTAGTGATAGAATGAGATCTTGTGGCCTTTGTGGGCTGAGGTCAGATCTTGTGGGCCAAGGTCTCCACCCTGCAGCACCCTCTGTCCCCCTGTGGGTAGGGGGGAGGATGCTAGGACTCAGAGAGGGCTAAGTCCTGGGGGGTAGGCTGAGGAGAGCCTACCCCATGTTATGGGTTATATGGTAAGGAGCACTGGAACCCTGACACTAGTTACAGGTTAGATGTTAAGGAGTCCTGTAACCCCCACAGTGGAACCAATTGAATGCCTTGTATAGGAGAGTATAGGTGATGGGAAGGTAAGGCCATTCCCCTGTGTTAAAGTTTAATAAAAGTTGTGGCCTGCCACTTAATTCCATGCATCTGTCTGTCCTCATTTTCCTGCTGTGTCCATATCAATGAGTTATGCATAAAGACTAAACCTTTTCTATGATTTTAAACTTCAAGAAATATAGCAAAAATGCTAATACTTGTAAGCACTTTTTCATAGTCTGATCTGAAAGATTTCAGATGTACAAAATTACCTAGTTAAAAAAAGGAAAATCCAGCCATACTAGAAGTAAAATGCTCTGGTTCCTTGTTGTTTTATTTTTGTGTATATAAGACATTCTAATGGAAACTACCTGCTGGATGGTGATTTCTCAGATTTCTTTGCTGGTGATCAAGGGGTAATGTAGTGGGCTGTGGGCAGTCTAAAGCAGTAGTCAAATGTGCACAACTGGTCCGGAGCTGGGAGGTCAATAGGTATCAGAGGCATTCCAGGGCAAATGTTAGAGTTCACGAAGGCGTCAGTAGCCAGAAGATCCAATCCAAGGGGCCAGGTTAGGGAGGGAGGCCAGGTTAGGGAGGCGAGTTTGGGTGAAGTGGGAAGGCAGAGTCAGGTGAGGCTGCAGAACAACATGTCAAGGTCAGGCTTGGCAGTGGTGCGGCAAGGTACTGTCAGGCAGCACAGCAGGGCAGCACGGCAAGGCGGTCTAGGCAGTGACCAGCAGGCAATGGTCTGTTGCTCAGACAGCTTCCTCTTCCTGTTGGGTTCTTTATATAGTCCAGATTCCCAATGAGAATGCAATCTGTCCAGCCAATCAGGAGCCTGGGGCATGGCTCCTGTGAGTCTGTAGGCCTTTAGCATTAAGACTGTTGATCGGTGTTTCAATGTGCCACGGGGGTACAGCAGCAACGGATGTTGTCTAGGGACCTGGCAGGCCTGAGTACTGACTTGAAGTGTTTCCAACCAGTGCCCATAATCTTCATAAGCACTTATTTTAGAAGGTGTCTGGTTTTCTTTGTAATGTTTTATTAGCTTTCCAGCTCGCACACTTGTATGTTAGCACCAAGAATATGTTTGAATTGAAAATTCTCAGTTTTGTTCTGGTGCTGTATAGCTTTGATTTCCACATGTTGTTAAATTCAGTAAGTGCAATGGATACCTTTTCTATCCATGATGTCAATTCCTTCTTAAGAGCTCCTTTAGCTGATATGATGCTGCCAGGTAAGGTAAACTGTCCAACTTCCTTGATATTTTTGCCTTCTAATGTAATATTATTACTTGATGTCTGGATTCCATGGATGCTTATTTCAACATACCTAATTTTGAGTCCCGCTTGGCCTGCTATTTTTACCAGTGTGTCTGTCTTTGTTTGTAATTTTTCAGGGGTGTCACTCAGTAGTGCAATATCATCAGCAAAGTCCAGGTCTTCTAGATGTTTGCCATCTACACATGCTATACCAGTGCTTGTGTTGCTAATACATTTCTTCATGATCTAGTGTATGGCAATGCCAACCTGCAGTGGATATAAAATGCAGCCCTGTTTCATGCCAGTGTCTACATTGAACCACACTGTTGTCTGTCTGTTCCCCCTTATAGACCACTTCACATCTCTGTAGATGGTCTTGATGACGTTGATGACTTTAGCTGGGATTCCACAGAACTGAAGAATATTTCACGATGCAAGTCTGTGCAGGCTGTCAAATGCCTTTTGAAAATCAATGAAACTGATGAAGAGGGGAGCTTGCAATTCTATATATTCTATAAAAGGACTTATATGATGGTCCTTATCATGGAATATCATTGAAAATATCTGATCTATACAGGATCTCTTGAGCCTGAATCCAGCCTATTTTTCTCTAAGCTATGCATCCACTGACTCTTTCATCCTGTGTAGTGTCACACTGCCGAATGCTGTTCCAACAATACAGAGTAGTGTAACTCCTTTCCAGTTGTTACAGTCAGTAAGATCACCCTTTTTGGGTATTCTGACAATGATTCAATGTTTTCATTGGTAGAAGGGGGTTCTTTTTTCCAAACTTAATTGAACAGCTCCATCAGGTTCAATAGGATGGTGGTATCAAGTACTTTTGGCATTTCTGCTGTAATTTGATCATCTCCCACTGCTTTGTAGATTGCAGCCTATATTCTGACATCTCTATCAGACTGATGTTAATGTGAAATTGATCAGGTTCACATGTTGCATCAAAATCTGGTGCTGAGGTGGGTCTGGGTCTATTGAGGATGTATTTGAAATGCTCTTCCCATCTGTTTTTCTGTACTGCCTCAGCTGTAAACATTTTTCCATCTTTGCTTTTTATTGGCCCATGTCCTATTTTAAAATTTCCACACAGGGTTTTTGTCATTTAGTAAACAGCTCTGTGATTTCCTATCATAGCAGCAACTTCACCTTCAGCTGCTAGATCTTCAGCATATCCCAATCTATCTTTCCTTGCATTGCTTTTTTGCTGCTTTGTCTATTTTCTAATACTCCTTCTTTGCTTTTTCCAGTAGTTCATTGGCCTTAGCATTCAGGACCTTTTAATACATTTCTTTCCTCAGTAAGATGCCATGTCTCTTGGTTTATCCAATTCTTGCTCTATGTTGCTATCCAGCTGTCACTGTTTCTGCTTGAGTTACATTGTCTCTGAGTGCTGCCCATTTTTCTTCAGGTCCAGTCAGTGTCTCACCTTCCTCTGTCTTGGGCAGTGCCTCAGATCTGCCCCTTACTTCAGGTTGGAATTTCTTGTAGTACTCTTTCATTTTCAGTTTTATATTGTGGATTTTCGGTACCTTTTATGTTTAAAGTTGGTCTTTCTCAATTTTAATTTCAATTTAGCAATGTGAAGACTGTGGTCATTGATAACATCTGCTATTCAATATGCTCTTACATCTTGGACAGATTGCTCACATCTGCATTAGCTCAAGATTCAGGTAATCTGATTTTTGTGTATGTGTTGAGGGAACAGGGTGCTTGCAACACAATTCAGTGAGTCTTTTGCCATTTTGGATGATGATTCACAACCCATGCTTCCCCATTGCTCTGTCCATACCTTGTTTGTCATAGCCTACTTTTGCATTAAAGTCTCAGAAGGAAGTGCTGATATATTTGGGGCATATAATCCAGATGCCAATACACAAACTCTCACATGAAACTGGTAAGTGGTAACCAACTGATATGGGAAAATGAGGGTGCCTGAAAGAGATCTTAAGAAGAAACCTGAGCAGGGAGGGAAGAATAGTTGATCTCAACACCTTACAGCAAATAGAAGCAGCAGCAAATGACAGAGAGGAATGGCAGAGACTGGTGTCTGCCCTGAGCACCAGCATTGGAGAGGGAAAGATATAATGTAAAATATAAGACATTAGGGAAAGCATATAGTGGAAGGAAGTAAATACTTGAACTATAAATGATTCTTGAGGATTGTTATTAAGGATGGGAAAGGTTCTGAAATGTCTTATATTTTTTGTCTCAACGTGTAACTAAGTCCTTATTTTTATTTGAAGGTACCCTCCTGGCCTGTTGTTGTTTTTTAATCCAGGATCTGTTGTTCATCCAACAACCGCCTATCCATCTTTGCTGTTTTACTCTGTTTTACTCTACCTGTCTTTGATGCTATTTCATTAATTTCAAAGAGGGATCTTGGCAAGTTTGGTGATCTCTAATGGATGAAAAACTGACTTCAGTTGAATTTGTCTTGCACTTTACCAAGATCACTAACATGCACAGTGAATCACAAAAGTAATCAAGATTTTGAAAAATAAAAGTCAGCTTGGGCTTAGTAGAGACTGTTAGAACTGCTGAGATCCAATAATGGATAACTAGGTCTGATGAGTGCAAAACTATCCTTGAGTTGTGTCAGGGAAAGGAATCAGAAAAAGGATGGTGAATGAAAGCAGAGAAGGCATCATCTGGCTCTTCTACAAGCTTAGTGTGAACTGGGCAAATCATTTTATCTGCATTATATTTTTCGTATCTGTAAAGTGAGGATAATAATATATTACCTCCTAGAGTTCTCAGGAGACTTAATTAATTAATGTTTGTAAAAATGCTTTGAGATCCTTGGCTGGACAGTGCTATAGAAATTCTGTTCATTTTTGATGTTTGTTGAGATTCAACTAATCCCAGGCAGGTATCTGCCAGAGAGCAGATTACACTTGGAGGGAGGCAGAAAGTACATCAGAATGTCATAAGTTTGGAAGAGAAGGATTTCTGTGGATTTTGAGGAGAGATTGAGAAAGTTGGAGTGAAGAAGTTCTATAAAAATGTGTTAACATTTTCTATAGTAACTTCCATTATTAATCCACCACTATGTTTCTCCGGTTTACATGATCAGATAGACTAAGTGTAGTAGATTTCCCTTTTTAATTTCAATTGATTTGTTTAAGCATCATGCAGAGCTTTAGCTGGTGGTCAGGAAAAATTATGTCCACTACATCATTCCTATCATGTTGACAACATAGTTTATACTGTACATGATTTACAGTGGGCTATGTGGTCTTCCAAGAATTACAAATGTTATATCCAGGTACAACCTTTTAGACATAATGATATGTAGTGAAGCTTAAATGTCCATACTAGTCTGCAGCAAACGTCTTTCAAAATAAGTCCAAAAATGAATTATTTTACATGAGTACTATGGATTCCAATTATGACTATTCATGGGTTTGTGCCTACATCTTTTATCATGTCTCCACTGTTGTTAATAAAATACACAAAACTACTTTATGCCAAAACAATGGAAGTTAATGCAGATAACTTGTTCCAAAGTTAACTATCAAATAAATCTTTTTTTTTTTTTCAAAAAATACTTACGTGAAATGGTGTTCTAAAACTTTTAAAAATTGTCAAAATGATGAACACTCTGTGTGTAATACGAGCAAATACCACAGAATTGATTGCACACACATGTCTTACATAAAGGATGTTAAATAGTTTACTCAGAAGAGAAATTGGTGAAGTCTTATCTAATATAAAAAATTCTGTAATGACAGGTCAGATTTATGAGGCCTGAATACTGGGAAAGAAAAAAATCTTCAGAGCTGGGGCAGTGTATGATTGGAGAGGAGAGATAAAATATTAGGAAGGTAGAGGACGATAAAACACAGAATACCTGGGTAGTCGCACCTATCAGACTTCAATGGACTATTTTAAAAAATACTTTAACCAAATTATGTCATGGCCACATTGCTAGGTAAACGTCATTTGGAAAAAAAATTTTTTTTTTATTTCCTCATATACAGTAGTGTAAACAGGACCTAAAGTTGGTTTGCACTTCAACATTAATTGTGATTACAGTTTCAGACAGAATTAAGCCGGGGATCATTTGAGTTTTGATTAATTGCTGGTAGTCACTGTTTCTACAGTACAAGTGAAAAGACTCAAAATGAGTGACACGAGAAGAAAAGAGCAAGGATGGTCTTGTGGTTGAGGCATGATACTAGGAGTTGAGTGATCCAGGATCTGTTCAGGTCACTGAAGCTGTCCGTCACTCCGTTTTTCTATATATAAAATGTGGATAATAATACTTACGTCATTGAGATCCTGGGAAGATTAATTCATTATAATATTCTATTGAAGGCACTGTATAAGTAAAAAATAAAAGTATTTAAAATTGTAAATTATATGGAATTTTTTGTCAGTTTGTATTACTTCAATATTAATATTTCCATATTTCTGAAGTAAAGGAACATAAGTAAATGGGGATCTAAAATAAGACACGTATTAGAGCCATCATCAACATTTTCAAAATTAATTACCTAATTTTAGGCACCTAACTCCTTATTTAGCCATCTAAATAAGTACCCTGATACTCAGGAGTGCTGAGCAACCACAAGTCCCATTGATTTAATCTTTTCGTGTTTTGGAGAGTAGCTCAAACATATGGAAAATGGTAAGATTATGGAGTGGCACAAATGACACTTATTTGGGGAGCACCATCACTACTTTGACCTTTTTATGGCACCTCTAAAATAATGCCATTAAGAACTATATCAGGCAATTCTAGATCTATTCTATTCTATCTAGGTTCTCATATTGTGCTTACTACAGTCATATCTGAGCGCCTTCCAGTAGTGCATTACGCAACATGACTCCACATCTGTAATGTGTTGTTTGTTCTCTCATCCTCTCCCCAAAGGGAGAAGTGTGTGCAAGGGAGTGTCTTACTTTGGTAGACTTTTGGAGGGTTGTTTTTTGTTGTTATTTTGTACACATATACACTGTTATATGTTTGTTAGAGAAGGCATGGTCAAAGAAATGTGCCTTGTACTTGGAACAGAAAGTGGTGTGGTTTGTGATGGTCCTTAGTTCTTGAGGAAGTTCACTCCACAGTCTCAGACTGCCCCCAGAGAAAGTGCTATCTACCACACAGATGAGCTTTACTCTTATTGTGGAGAGTTCCATTGTGGCAGAGGAGAGCATAGTTATGATCTTCGTCCCAAAGCTTTAGATTGTCTTTTAGATATCCTGGACCCAGGCTATTGAGCCCTTTAAAGATAAGGACCAAGACCTTGAACTTGATTTGAAATTCAGTGGTAAACCAGGGTAGACAGTAGAAGACAGGTTAGATGTGCTCACGGTAGCCTGTGTTGCTGAGATTTGCTGCCGCATTCTGGTCTAGTTAGAGTTTCCTAAGTACTGAGGGCTTCATGCCCAGGTATATTGCATTCCAGCCAAAGGTGATGAAGGCATGAATAATTGAGACCAAGTGTTTGTCCTCCAGGATGGAACAGCGTCTTCTAGCCAAGTGGAGATTGTAGAAAGTATTATTCACAGATGCTACTCAGCATCACTGAGAAATCTGAGAGTATCCCTAGTCTACAGACTGAATTGACCAACTGTGGGTGTGTATCTGCTGCCAAAGGAAACTGCACTGTGGCTGCAAACTCCTCAAAATATTTTCCTCTGCCCACCAGCATCACAATCTCAGTCTTGCTTGGGTTGATCTTTAGCCAGCTATAGTTCATCCATGAGCTGTTCTCATTCAGACACTGAGCTATCTTGGTGGAAGGGGTATGGTCATCTGTGATGACAGCTCACCCTTTCACCTAGTGGTTTCATGTAGATGTTGGAAGGGATCAGAGAGATGATCCTTGTGAAACTACACAAGTGTGGGGTCTAGTGGTGGAAGTGCAGTTTCCCATCACTACTTGTTGGGTAGCTGATGGGAAGCACTCAAACCGTTTCAGGGTATGTCTACATTTTGAGTTGGAGGTGTAATTTCCAGCTTGCGGAGACATACCTGTGCTAACTCTAATGGAGCTACCACACTAAAAATAGTGTAGCCATGGTGGCATGAGTGATGGGGTGGGCCAGTTATTTGTGTATGTACCTAGCATCTTGGATGGGATTGTACTCAGGGCAGCTAGCCCCCCCGTGCTGCTCATGGTCCCATGGCTATGCTTCTATTTTTAGTGTGCTAGATTGATCAGAGCTAGCACAGGCATGTCTCCTCCAGCTGGAAATTACATCTCCAGCACAAAATGTCACCATACTCTTAGTGCATTACTGTGGACCCCAGCCACTTCTTTCAGGTCTGACAGCAGAATCTCATGGTCAGTTGTGTGGAGTGCTGCAGAGAGGGCTAGGAGGATGAGAATGTCTGCCGGTCCTCTCTCCATTGACAGGAGAAGATCATCTGTCAGTGCCACTAAAGCAGTTTCAGTTCCATGTCCTGGTCTGAATCTGGATTGTGCTGGGTCTAGAATGTTAGCTTGTGTTAGATGATATCTATTATCATATTATTAGTGTGAAATTTAGGCAAATAATACTTTGATGAGCACATTTGTTCAGAGCAGCTAATATAGTTGTCAGTATGTTAGGTTAGCCATTGGTACGATGCTACTTTTTTATATAGACATTTCTTCATAAAGTGCATGGGGATTTTGATTTACCAAAAACATTTGGAAAGATTCTACATTAACATTTACTGGTAATAGTAAGCAGTACTGATATGAGAATGAAATAGCTCTTTTTGAAAGTGGTAGATAAATGGGATTGGCTAATGGAAAGAGTTTACCTCTGAGATTGGTTTGGGAACCTCTCTTGTTTATAATATGTGTAATTGATTTGGATGAGGATATTGAATGTTAAATATCAAAATTTGCTGATTATATCTACAGGATAAATATAACAAATAATGAGGAACACTGTAACTAAATTCAAAAGAATTTGGATCATTTAAATGACTGGGTGAAAAGTACAGCTTAATGTCGTTAAATGTAAAATAATATGTTTGGGGGTAACAACCCAAAATAGGGAGTACAGATTAAACAGAACAGTATACTGACTAGGAAAAGAAACTGAGGGGTTATTGCAGATAAATCCTCAAAGCAATTAGTCAAGTGTACGACTGCAGTAAACTTCTGACTGCAGTATGGGTAGAATTTTGGTATAATTTCAGAGCCACTTATTTGCCTTTAAAGAGACTGCATTGCAGGGTAACCTGGATGAGTCCAGGGTTTGGATATTTGTTTTGACAAAAGGCTAAAGAAGTAGTTTATTCTCAATTCAGAAATGAAGGTTTCAGTGTGATTGATTGAAAGTCTGAAGAAGAGTGTAAGGAGTTGGTAAAATAGAGCAAGTGTTCATTCTGGTAAAACAGTTCAATAATCAGGCCACACAATCTAAACATTTGGAAATTAAAGGAAACTGGGAATTCAGACTTATTTATCTTAAATAGTACTTGTTTGTTGCCAAACAAGGCCACAGAAACAAATAATGTTTAAGTAACTAACCTTAAGATACAGATATATATTTATGAAAGAGAAGACTTTGCAGGACCCAGTGACAGAGCTGTGCAGTCAGTTTGATAATGAATTTAAGAGAGACAAACTGATTGAATGAAGTGACCTTTTCCTCTCTCAGCATTTCCTGATGATGGCCCATAATTCACAACTACTTAAAAAACAAATATCAAAATTACACAGTATAAAATGTCACTTTTCAAATAGTACTAAGTGAGCACTGTGTCCTGCATATAACTATTAAAATTTATCCTGTTGTTGAGAGGCTTTCAGCAGGCGACGAGAGGTGTAGTCTGAACACATAACTGGGAGCCAGGAACTCCTGAATTGTAAGACTGTCTCTGTGACCTTGGCAAAGTCACTTAATCTCTTTACTTCCATTTTCTTAGCTGTAAATGAGAATGCGGTGATTATTCAGACCTGCTGCGTAGTAGGGAGAGTCCGGGCAGATGCCTCCAGCTTGAGAGTGGATCTTATGGTGTCTCCTTTAGAAAGGGTATGTGCTTCTGAGCACCTTGGTTTATAAGGCAACAGACATGTCTGGCCTTTGTCTACTGCTGCTGCAGTTGCTAAAGGGAGCCAGCAGGGGCATTGCAGGTTGAGAGGTAGACACTGTTTACTAATATGCAGTGTTCCAAATCTAATTTTCTAACTCAGTAGGTGTCTTGTTGCTAGGCCCCACTCATTTTAAAGTGTGGGAACAGATTCCTATGCCGTGTGTCCTGGTAAGAATGATCTGTATCCTTAGTTTAGATGTCAGCCAGGTAAAATGTGAAGTACACTTCAGCCTACCTCATGTTATAGACCAAATTCACAACTAAATCCTAAGGGTTTTTTTAATGTATTTGTTAATTATTTTGTGATAATACATTTTTAACAGAGATCCATTTGGGTCAAATGATGAGTAATGAGATAAGGAGACTTTCACTTTCATGCCACAGGTTCAGATTTGGCCCAGGTTATTAGTGAATGAAAGCTGTTCATTGACCTATAAGA